>NW_017307276.1:481606-502359 GCF_000935625.1 Nanorana parkeri | reverse complement strand
GGATTCAGCTGTTCACCTTCCTCCATGTCACTGCTCGAGGCTGAGGCAGTCTGTGAGGGAGCCGTCCGTATGGCGGGAGACGGCGCCATCTTGGCTGAGGCTCTAGCCATTGCCTCTGCTATGGGTTTTCCCGTATTTTTGGCTTTCTGGTCTTTCTTGGAACGGGATTGCGACATGGCTGGCCCCAGGTATCAGTCCGGGGTTAGGTTCAGATTGGCGGGCAATGCCGTACTGGAAGATGCCCGTCTCAACTGGGATTTCAAGTCTTCTTGTAAAAGGAGAAAGCTGTGGGCAGGCAATACCGCCACTGGTGGAATTGAGTCCTCCCCCTCCGGGTACATGCGGGACAAGGCATCGGGCTTGACGTTTTTGGACCCAGGGCGGAAGGTAATGTGCATCGAGAAGCAGGGAAAAAAAAGCGCCCATCGGGCCTGGCGAGGCCGAAGCCTTTTTGCGGACCTTGTCCAGGAAACAGGCCGGGGTCAAGGGCTGGCAGCAAGCAAGAGAGTAGTCCAGGGCAATCCGAGTCAGAGGCAGGCTTTAAACAATACAGGAACACAGGATACAACACATCAAGCTGACAAGACCATCAGCAATGAAAGAGAGGCTGACTCCTCCTTAAATAGTCCCAGGATACTGACAGCTACCTCACTTCCTGTGTGGTTTCCCGCACATTTTGCCGCGATTTCTCGCGCATGCGGCGTTCGCCGCGATTTTGTCGCGGCTGCAGTGCCTTCTTCACTTGTGCTCGGATCCCCCGCTGCCTCTACCCAGGAAAGCAGCAGAGATTCAGAGGAGAAGCTGAGCCCCCCTTTGTGCATGGCCGAGCGGCAGAGGATCGGTACATATGTGTGATATGTACCAGACCTCTGTGATCAGCTGATCACTCCAGTGTTTGTAAATAACTGGGGACACATAGTACTATGTGTCCCCAGTTATGAATGAACAGGACGTGATTTACATCACTTCTTGATCATTCATGAGTTTACCTTTGGGGAGAACCACTCTGTACAGAGGCTCCTCCCCATTCAGAAACTGCTTGATAGTAAATAGTTTCTGAATGAAGGGAAAGCCTCTGTGCTTTCCATTCACTTAGAACAGAAAATGCAAAAAAAGAGATTGAGGACTAAAAAAAAATAAAAATTAAATATATTTTTAATGTGTGTTTTTTGATGTGTGTGTTTTAATGTGTGTGTTTCATTACGTGTGCAATGTGTGTTTTTAATGTGTGTGATATCTATGTATGTGTGGTTTCTTTTTATAATGAGTGCGTGATGTGTGTTTTATTGAGTGTATAATGTCAAGGTATTACTGTACTTATTTTCAGCGCTGGCACTTTGAGATAAATAAATTGATTTTGCGTCGCAGTTTGGGCACTCGGGTTCAAAAACGTTCGCCATCACTGGTATATAGTGTACTGTATATAGAACAAATAATTAATATAAGACCCTGCTCCCAAAATTAATTCTTAGGCACTTGGGCAGGGACAGTTTGTGTAGAGAGTAATTAATCGGTTTCAGGAATGCCAGGAAAAGTCCATACAAACATGAGAGATCATATAAACTCCATGTATTGTTCATTAGGTGGATGAAAGCAGAAGATTCCAGCTGTTTGTGTGGAAGAGACTTCAAGACCAGAGACTGGAAGTGATTTCACATTGCACTCTATGTTATGGTAAGAGTTTCAGCCAAAAATCTATAAATCTTCGTTGCTTTAGTAATTAGGGAGATAATAGATTTTACTTATGACTTCCTATAGAAATGTAAAAAAAAATGTTTTCAACTTCACTTGTACTTAGTGAGATCAATTTGAACTGCCTGAATGTGGATGGTTTATTGGGCCACTAATTCAACAGCAAAAGAACAATAGTTTTTGTTTGATGCGAGATATTTAGAATATGTAAATCTGGTTATGTACTGTATTTCATAGTTACATAGTCAAGTTGAACCTAAACCTGAAGCTTATCCAGAGGAAGGCACAAAACATCTATAAAGCCCCGTTCACATTGAGCGATTTATCGCGTGGTAATTCCCGCGATATCGTGGCAAATTACCGCGCGATATCGTGCTCCAATACATTTCAATGGGGCAAAGGGTCCTGCTGTCGCGGGTCGTGTGTCGCTACAGCAGGACCCTTTTTGGAGCGGATTTAGCCGCGATTCAAGCTTGCTCAATGCAAGCTTGAACGCGATATTGCGCGGCAAATCTCGCGATGCCGCGCAATATGCAAATCGCGCGACAAACGCGCGATTTGCATATCGCGCAGTGGGAACGGGGCCTTAAGTTTTGTCCAATTTGCAAAACAGCAAACAGCAAAAAATAATCCATCCTGATCTCTAAAGACAATTGGATGTTCCCTCGATCAACAATATAGTTGTATTTCTTATAAATATTAATATTCAGGTATATATTGTGAATTTAAAAACAGATCCATCCCTTTTTTGAAGCATTTTACTGAGAAGGCAAGAACTGGGTCCTTCGGAAGACTATGCCACATTTTCACAGCTATGACTGTACAGATCCCCTTCTGCATGTGGAGGTTACATTTCTTTATCTCCGGGGGTAAAGAGTGCCCCTTTGTCTTGTGTAATAGGCACAAACACAGTAAAAAAAAATTTGACATATGTCAGAATCATTTACAAGTGCTCAAGAGGGTTAGGGATAGGGCAGTAGTATACTTTTTTTTAAAAGCACACTTATACTTCAAAGTAAGTTTGTCCCATAATCTGTCTCGCTATGCCTATGTTGCTCTGCCTCATTGTACAATAGAACTGAAAAATCTCCTACAATGTATATTTAAATTTGAATATGTATTCTGCTTTTTATTCCTTTGTTAAAATTCTGATTTTGGAAGTGTGTTATGTTTCAGATAAATGTATACCTGATGAAGAATGTGAACTGGATCCAATACCTCCCACTGAAATAGACATGGACATTGCCTTTATATTGGACAGTTCTCGAAGCGTCAGGAGTGATGTCTTTTTGCATGCCAAAGACTTTGTTAGCTCGATGCTGGATCATATTGATGTGACATCTCAGCCTGGAACACCAGGCACTGGAGCTAGAGTAGCTCTGGTTCAACAAGCCAATCCTAGCTTTCTGCCTAATCGAAATATAAGCCCTGTCAAGACAGAGTTTGATCTTGTTAGTTACTATGACAGGAATCAAATGAAAGAGCACATTGAAGAGGCTGTAACACAACTGGAAGGTCCATCATCACTGGGTTATTCTCTTGAGTGGACCATAGAAAATATTTTCAAAAAGGCTCCCAATGCAAGAAAGCACAAAGTCATTTTTACACTCCTCGGGAGTAAAACAAGTGTCTGGGACAGAGCAAAATTGAAAGAAATATCCACGAAAATCAAGTGTGAAAAATTTACATTATTTGTTCTAGCCTTTGGAAAGGAAATAAACCATAGTGAACTGAAAGAACTTTCTAGCCTCCCCTATGATCAGCATGTCCTACATCTGCTTACAGCTGCAAAGCCAGAGCTGGCGTATGCTAATAGATTCACCCAAGCCTTCATTCATCTTCTAAATAGTAAGTGGCAATGTACTTTATAATGTAATTTATACACACTTGGGAGTAGACAGAACCATGACAAGATACCTTGTACCCATTTAAAGTAATTAAAGTGCTGCTTTTTCCCTTGTCGAATGGTAGATTCTTGGTGTCAGACTTAGTTTCCTGTGGAGTCAATTTTTAATTTCTAGGGTTCAGTCCTAATAATGTTTTTCTTAAAATGCACTGCACTACGACGAGATAGATTTCATGTGGTGTATGCCACCTCCAGGATCGCCGTATTAAGATACCGGATAGTATAGCTCAACGCTATACTTCCAAAGCGAGAGGAGAGTTGTGGAGAGTTGTGGCTCACCTACACAGATGCTATACTGTCGTTTGTCCACCCCTTGTCCATTGACTTAACGACTTCTATTTTGTTAACCATTCTCTCTTCCAGCTAATTTTTGAGTCTTAATTTTATAGTGTAGGGCTCACCCCCGAAGGAGCCGCTGGATGAATGGGTCTTCCATAGCCTGTACAGGGATTTCTAGTAACCTGCTGCCCCAATAGCACTTACCACCTCCAGAGGCGACCAACAAAGCGAAGTCCAGACAGTAGATAAAACCTGAATTTATTTTATTGCTGAACTTCAGGGAGAGAGGGTCAGGGTCAGGCACATCCAGAAGGAGGTAGACTCCTTTAAGCAATAGAACAGAGTAATTGCTGCCATCACAGACTAGGACATTTAAGCCATACATGGCAATCTGCAGAGAACATCAGGCAAAGGAGCACTTCAGAAGTCCTCGTACATGTTCATCTCCAGAATAAGTAGCTGACCACTGGGCCTCCAGATGCGACACAGCGCTTTATATTGTAAAGCGCTGTGCAAACTATTGGCGCTATATAAATCCTGTATAATAATAATAATTCGAGCCCTAGCGTCAGTATCAATGGCCAGGAGACACAAATGCTCAGAACAATCCCTATTGGCTGCTCTGCTCTGTGGCAGAGACACACCCAGCAAGAGGCAGATGCAGCAACCATAGATTGTTCTGGAGAAATTAGATGCACATAACTACAGATCCCTCTCAGACTAACTACAGTCTGAGAATAACTAAATTCACCAGCACTCCTGTTTTCAGTTTTTCAAAGCTTGGGAGGAAGTCCAGAAGCTTAATATATCACTAAGCTGAACAGCTATTGCTAATTGTCTATTACCCTCCCTATTTTGGTGTCATCCGCAAACACGGAAATATCGCTGTTAACACCCTCCCCGATGTTGTTGCTCTGTAGTAAGCAGGACTGTTGCACTGTGGTTTATATTTCTGGCTTTGTGCCATCCAAGATAATAAGTTAATATGAAGATGATAGAATCTAGAAACATACTTCTGTAGCGTCAAAAGCATATGCACAGACATGTGTGGCTGCTTTTAACTGATACGCACTAAAGATGGCTTTTTATTCGAATGAGAGTGCTGGCATTCTTCACTCTGTACATATGACTGAGGACCTGAGGAGGTCAAGCTGAACACTTTGCTGTCAGCAGTGATCACATCTCAGCAGTGACATGCACTGGCTCTTGCTGCATGATCTGGTTTATTTACCTCTAAAATGTAATCTGCTTGTTTTTTGTCATTCTTTATTAACATGACTTTCCAGCTAGTAGCAATTTACATTCACTGACTTCATTTTTCTTTTTCTTGAGATGAAATTAACCGTTATCCAGGGTCAGCCTTCCAAGCAGAATGTGAAGGACGTGGAGATTCACTGATCTCTTTCTCGGAAAGGTATGCTGGGTACTGCATACCTTTTTCTTATAGCTGACATGAAGCAAATATTCAGGTAGCATGCAACATAAAGAAATATGAAAATTGAAGCTTCTTTAAATAGATTTCTATTCAATAGATTTCTATAAGATTTTCTGCTACTTTGTGCATCTAAAAAGCATAATAGATGAATAGAGACAGGGCCGGACAGGCCATCGGGTATACCGGGCACTTGCCCCATCGGCCGGGCCGAACAAAATCAGCCTGATTGTGTTCGGCCCGGCCTGGCTCGGCCCAGCCTACTGTGCCCGATGGCCATGTTCTGAGAGCTCAATTGATCAGTGAGCACAGAGCAGCCAGGCAGAACAGACACAGAGCGGAGCCACCGCGCCCAAATCACCAGCAGAATTCAGACCAAGCTGGGAGGACTGTGCAGGACGACGGGATGTGAAAAGAACAAGATCAGAGAACACCGGAGTCCCAGAGAAAGTAAACTGACAGGGGGAGGGGGTGGGGAATCACTACCAGACACTGAGGAGTGACCGGAACTCCACCACCCCGTGTTGGACACGTGGGGGGGCACAGGAGCCAAACTAAGGACACAGGGGCTAGACTGAGGGGAGACACAGGGGCCAGTCTGAGAGGACACAGCAACCAGAGTTAAGGATGACACAGGGACCAGACGGAGAGGACACAGGGGCCAGATTGAGGGGATACAGCGGCCAGACTGAGAGGACATGGGCCAAACTGAGCAGAGACATAGGGGGCCAGACCAAGGGGAGACACAGGGACACACAGGGGCCAGACTGAGAGGACACAGGGGCCAGACTGAGGGGAAACACAGGGGCCAGACAGAGAGGAGACACATGGGCCAGACCAAGGGGACACATGTTTTAGACTGAGAGAACACATGTATCAGACTGAGGGGACACAGGGGCCAGATTGAGGGGGAGGCATAGACCAGGCTGAGGGGACACATAGACCTGACTGAGGGGGCACATAGACCAGACTGAGGAGACACATAGACCAGACTGAGGAGACACAGGGGCCAGACTGAGGGGACAGACACAGGGGCCAGACTGAGAGTTTTTTAATATGTGTTAATGCATTGCACCCCTCACACTGTATGAAGCAAACTTTCTATGTTTTAGTAAAATATTTGAGTTTTTAATACGATTATAAATACAAATATGTTATTTCTGTTGGTTTGTAATATTATAAATACATAAACCTTGCATACTACATTCATATAATGGGCACACGTTTAGCAGACACAGCCTGAACTTTTGAGGTGTACAGTGAAAAGCACTTTATTTACACCACATGTAAACAGTGTAGCTAACACTAGTATATGTCATAGTGCCCCTTATATTGCTGGTCAGCAAGAGGAAAAGGTGGACCGTGTCTGTGGAGGAAAAAATGGAAGGCATAGGTGGTTAGCGGGAGAAACAAATTTCTTGTATTGATGGCCAGGGGGAGGAAAATGTCTAGCATTAGTGATCAGAGGGAGAAAAACATAGTCAACGCTGGTGGTCAGGGAGAGGAAGGATACCCTGTATCAGTGGTCAGTGAAAGGAAGAAAAGGCAGGCGTGTTGGTCAGTGGGAGAAACATAACCTGTCTTTGGAGGTTAACTGTAGGAAAAAATGCCCGGAGTTGGTGGTCAGTGGGAGGAGGAAAATTCTTGGTCTCGGTGGACAATGGGAGAAAAAGTGCCCCAGTGGAAGGAAGAGGGGGCACTCGTGCGTAGTAGGGGGAGGGGGGCACTGGTGCACAGTGGGGGGGGGGAAAGGAGGGACATTGGTGTTCTGTTGGGAGAAGGGGGGACCCCATACTCTGTAAGGGGAAAGGGTAAGCACTAGTGCTATGTTGAGGGTGGGGGGAGCATTGATGCACTATCAAGGGAGAAGGAAGACACTGGTACTCTGTGGATTGATATCTAACTTCTAACCCTTTCCTCTCCTTCTGATTGTTATGTATCCGAGTATCAGAACTAGAAACTGTCTGTATTGCTTCATCCAACAGTCAGATTGAAACATGAATTGGAAAGCCATTGTTAGTGAATCTGAGTGGCTGCTGTCAGGCTGGACATACAGTTCGCAGAACACTTTCCTTCTGTACATCCAAAGTCATCCTCCTGTAAGCCTGGAGTATACTTTTGGGCTCAGTGACCCTGGCACAATCTGTTGTCGCTCTGGTCTCCCAGCGTCACTTTCACACTATGCATACCCTAATATGACCACCCTTTGTCTGACCGTCTTCACATGTGTCTGCAGGAATAGTCTGTTCATTTCTTCTGAAAGCTTTTTGCTATTAATTAAAGTGACATTAAACCCTCAGATTTTTTAACATAAAACAATACTGTAATGTGTGCCTTACTGCAATCCATGGTTGTTTGCCTTCTCTTTGCTGCTCTTCCTTTTAAATCTGTATCTCTTCTCATGCTGGGCAGAACTTCTGTTTTGCAGCAGACTGCCTTGTCTCTGAAATGGATACATGGTGTCTGTGTGTATGTTTGCAACCTGAGCCAGCACTACAGGAAGAGGCACTCAGCTGCAAACGGAAGTTCTCCCCCAGCATGAGAAGACATGAGGATTTAAAAGGAAGTGCAGCAAAGAGAAGGGAAACTACCATGGAAAAAATCTGAGGGTTTAATGTCACTTTAACTATCCACACGCCCCTTTCGCTGCCTTCCTCTGCAGGAACTATAATGCTTTTGTCAGACAGGAAATTACTCCGCCTGAAAGATTAGTAAAGCATCTGAAGTTGGGTCCAGAAAAAAGTGTTCCTGCACCAGGCGGGCAGCAGCACACAGCATGGATTTGCGGGACAACAGGATTTTGTTAGAATACTTCTGTCCACTGGCAGACACCTTGATGAACAGAATAATGTGCCAAATACATCTCCCCTGATTCTTTCAGTGCTGTTGGTCCTGGGTGCCTTACAGCCCTGTTGCTGTAATGCATCACTATGATTGCGCATGGTGTGCTGTTTCCCATTGCGTAGGCCACTGTTTCTGCACAGACTCAGGGGGAGATGAGGGCAGAGACATATAGCTTGCTTGTGTGAACCATGGTGAGCAGAAACTATGCAGGAGAAGGATGACTTCACCATCCATTATTTTATGAATGATTGATAATGACAATAATTATGATCATCATTATAGTAATCATTGAATGGGATATCTTTTTAGTGCTTCCTACACTGAACTTGAAGTTGAGCCCACAGAGCAAACTGGAGAGTTTGCGGAAAGAGAAGTGGAAGATTACTATTATGAGGGAGAAGTGGAGAGCGATATCCTTCTGGAACCTACAGTAGAGACTGAGAGTCTAACAACTGAAACCGAGGTCACAACCACTGGTATGTACAAGCGTGCATATAAATAAATGTCTCAATAATACAGTTCCAGTGAATTTCATCCTAATCCAACATATCCCAAATGAATAACTCAAAAGAAAAATACATCTGTAGACCATTTGTCTTTTGGGAAAGACCAGCTGAATTTCATGAAATACTTTTGTAACTTTAGCTCATTTAAACTAATCAGCTATCTGCTTTAACTCCCCATTCTGCACTAGAGAAGACATAAATTGTAGTGCACATCTGTTTAATTTTGTTTTAACTCAAATTTTAAAGATTATTATCTTTGTTGTTGTATAGATTTCCTTATAAAACTGTCAATTGGACTATCATGAATGAAACAGAAAACATATCAGTTACTGATCTGAGGTGCTACTAGTGTTTAGTGGAAGCAATAGGTAAATTATTAATATTCATTGAATTAAATAATAGATATTAAAGAAAAAAAAAACGGAGTCTCTTTTCAGTCACAGGAGTATACAGTATTTACTAATAACCTCTTGGGGCCCAAAGTCAGCATATAGTGGGCTAATGCCTGCCATTTGCTAATGGAGCAGCACCATCTAGTTAATACTAGCCAAACAGTAAAAAGCAAGCATTTTGCTGTGCAAACAAGCCCCTTAAGGGAAGTTGAGAAAATAAACTGGCAGGATCATCGGGTAACAAAACTATGTTACAGTGGGGAAAAAACTAAGATTGCTGTGTCAGTGCTAATAACAGATCCATTATATATGTAATTTTTTGTTTTGCCTATAGCTCAACTTTAACTGTATGCTATGAATTCTTATGAACTAAATTGATTTCATAAATCAAGTATTTTGTTATGGTTATTGTGTAATGTAAATTATGCATTGCTAAATTACTGATAACTCTTAAGATGATTCTCCCCTCTTGTAAAAACTTTTCTGTTTAATTTTGCTTAGCATCCAATGCACTTCCATTCATCCACTTCTTAGCACGCTGTTTGCCTAATTGCACAAACATTATTAACAGATATCTATATGACCCATGTTCCTTTTAATCCAGCAATATTTAAAAAGAACATTATAGGTATTTTCTTCTTTTCTTAACAGTTTCATGGATTGTTTAAAGTAATGTGTTTCCTAGAGATGAGCCGTAAATTGGGAGATGTCTGTGAAATTTTTCCATGTTAGCGAAATACATTGGATTCCATGGTGGTGGTGAAAGGGAGTTGCTGAGGGTTACAGAAAACCTTTTAATCTATCATGGATCTGTTCTTGTTTCAAAAGTGGCCCAATTAATGTAATTGTTTTGCATCTTTTCTCTCCTTTTTGCACAGGAAAAATTAAAACAAAAAACACAGTACACAAATAAGAATACAAAACACAAATACAAACTGTGTAAACTAAAAGAATGTTACAACAGAGAAAAAAGTAGATTTTCAGTAATTTTTCAGAGAATTCCATTTCGTCAAAATCATTTCACTTATCCCTAGAAATTGTCTGTGTTGGGAATGAGATGTGTTCGGCATGGCTAATACCATAATATGGAGCACAATGCTGAAAATATATAGTATTTCATTTAAAATATATCTACAGCCTAAACTTTTAGTTTTATTTTTGAATAGCACGAGGAAGTATTTTGGGGTTTTAATTTCTGTCTGTATCCACTGGGTAGATTCACCTTTTCCTTATTTAAAATTGATTGGAAATCCAAAATGTTACAGCTGTCACAAAAACAAGGATATAATATAATGGTCTACATGTAATCAGTGTGTCACTGTACCACACGGTAGTATAAAAATTCAAGGTAATAGATAGTACCAATCATCAGGTTAACCAGAGTAAATATTTACCATAGAGTCATGCCCTTATACAGAGGGAATGCCAATCACATGGTATCCACATCAGAGCATACTGTAGATAATATCAAGATGGTGTTGGTTTTCCAACGTTAGGCTCCATTCACATATAACGTTTGCATATCCCGCAACGCTAAAATCTTTACATCTGCACGGATTCTGCATGTTTGCGGCTATTACTATACGATAAATAACCTGATTTCAAACGAGTGTGGTTCATAGGACTGGTAAATGTCAGTGTATTTGGCTTTCATCTACATAGTTTTAATAAAGTTTTTTAAATGGTAATACACTATTTTGAGCTGCTTTTGCTATTTTATTTCCCGCTGCATTTTCCAACAGAGAGCCTTTATCAGATTAGACACAAAAATCCTGATTGGCTGGGAAGCCGCTTCGATGCTGATTGGCTGGGAAGCCGACTTCCCAGGCAATCAGCATTGAACCGGCCAAACAGCATGGAGCCAGCTTCACCAGTAGCGGCATCGGCGAGCATTGTCATGTAAATATCAGGGCTCACAGCAAACAAGTTTGTGTTTCTCAAAAGCCAGTAAAGGTTTGATTGTCCACGATGACAGCCTATAGGTTGGTATTGTTGCCCCTTGCTTTTATAATGACAAATAACACATGTGATGTCAGGTTCTTCTGCTCAGGACAGGTGTCCCCAACATGTCCAGGCTTGCCACTAGGGAGGAGCTTAGGTTCGGACTGAACTCAGTTTGAACCTGAGCTCAACTGAACAAAAAAGTGCCATGGGCACTTCCACCCAATCAGCTGCAAGCCAGGCATTCCCACCCTGACCTGCATGTAAACAAAGGATGTTTGTACTGATGTAATTCACCAAATATGGTCAAAGAGCCCTATTAGGTAAAGGTAATTCACTAAATATAGGCATGTAGCCATATAAGGTCAATTACATAACTGCATACCGCCCCTTTGCTTACATAAATCTGCTGTGGGGAATTCCCCGCACACAGCTAATTGGGTGGTACAAAAGGAGCTTCTTTCCATTGTTTGGGAGGAGCTCCTTCTGGATTCGGAGGAGCTCAGGTTCCAACCGGGTTCGGTTTAAACCTGAGCTCATCCCTTCTTGCCACAGGGGCTTGTAGCAGCTGTATATGTCATTTGATGCCCACTGCTTACCAGAAGCTCCAGGTGCTAGTTGCTTGGAGGTTTGGCTTGCAGGTAAAGCAGCTGTTGCGATGGGTGATTTCCCTCTTTTTAAGGGGAAGCCTTGCCGTAGTCAGATATGCAAGTGTTTGTAGGTATCTCCAATACTACAATATACTTCAGGTGCCAATTGATACTTCATACTTATAGAATCCTTTATAGTGCCATAATCATCATCCTTCCTAGCTGGCAATTTTAGTAGGCCCCCATGCTTTGCCTTTCAGCCCAATGGTGCTTCCCTGTGCTCAAGGGAACTGGGGGTCTGATCCTGTTACTATTGCTGTAGCTTAGCCATCTCCAGTTTGTGCTGATAAGCAGCTTCCCTCTGTGCAGTCTACCTCTATGCTTAATGCTCCACAAACTCTCTCTGAGCCTGTCTGTCATGTACCTGTAGGAGGCCAAGTGATGTGAGGGCTTCCTTTACACCTGTTGTCTGGCACCCCCTGGAGCTGGAACACAGTATGTATACGGGTGCCTACAGTTGGTCTGGATGCAGCAAGGTGTCAGCAGTCCATCTGGAAACTGGAAAGTAGTAGAGACAGGATACCAGGACGTCAGGATATGGCAGAGGTACACATGCAGTAGGCAAGGAGCGAAGTTGGGTATATGAGCTAAGGTCAGATACAGTCGGGCAGCAAGGTATAAAGGCAGTGAGCAGAGAGCATTGTCAAGGTAGCATTGACAGAGTCAGGTAAGCCAACTTAAAACACAGGAAACACACAGGTCAGATCACAGGAGGCAGGAGATAATGACCACTCAGCAACTCTTCTAAGGTGCTCAGGTTTAAATAGGCCACTGGGTGTCAAGTGCATGCTCTTTCTTGCTCATGTGCACACACATCAGCCAGTGCGTCCTACACGCAGTTTTATGAGCCAGCATAGCTCTTTGCCATGAGCCATGTCCACGCGCCTATCTAGGGGCACTGCCTTCAGCTTGACCTTCCTATCACCCGCGCGCACACGCAGATCTTTGGGCATGGCTGCGTGCTTGATTTTCCTGACACTCTCCCTCAACCTGGTGATTGAGAAACTCTAGTGTTTACTAAATACAGAGACTCCAGAAATGTTGTGTACATTAGAAAGATGGGAGTCATACTCACTACCAATGGCAACAATGAAGAATGGTGAAAGAACACACTGTCTCATCTACGACAAGCTAAAGTGTTGTGTGTTTAAGGGAAAGCCCTTTTAAGACTGCAAGGAGTTTCTTAGGAACCATGACATTTGCTTCAGATGTTGTACAGCTACAGTTTACTTTGGCACAGACTGCAAAGCTACAGTTAAATGATCGGAATGTGGCAGTGACAAGCACATGCCAGCCTTACACTGAGACCTCTTTAAACAGGACTCTTCATCCACTGAAGATCTTACACCTGCATGAGATCATGACAGGCAGAGCCATGAATAGTCACCTCCAATCATTATAGTGAGCTACATCACAAAAGACTTTTAGAGAAAACCAGTGACAAAATATGTTTGGTCACTGTGTTTTGTCAAGGTTCACCAAAGAAAGTGGTCAGGATGCATGTGGTGTTAGATGACCAAATAACTAATTTATTTAGAACCTCAGAGTTTTTATAACATATTTAATGTAAGAGGGAGAAGTATTGTCCTACATCATGCACACCTTTGCTGGCACAGAAGAAACCACAAGAATTATCGCTGAACAATTCATCTTTTCAGACATAAAAGCAAATGATGGAAATCATCTTTCTATACCCATCCAGTGTGATAAAATACCTAATGATGAAGAGGAGATTCCTACACCAGAAGATGCATGTTCTGTATACTGTTCAAACAGTGTGCTCATGTATAAAACTATTGTTGAGATCATTTAAAATGCTCTTTAAATCTCTCAAAACTCATGCTACAGGGAATTAAAGCCAATACCAACTCTGACAAAAAGAGATCCAGCACAACAATGCAGATGTTGATCAGTTCTTGGACTGTGTAACTAGTTCGTCTAAATCACTATCTACTATAGCAGATGCAACAAAGTTGCTCACAGAGGACTAGCTGCAACCTCAAGCTAATTTTGTCATAAATCAAACTAAACATGGCAAAACAGTAACATACTTCCACTTAGAAAATATTGATGAAAGCTCCAAAGAGTTTGACTCTACATTCCTGCAACAGAGTCTTGACGTAACCTACAATTCAGCTGCAGGTTCCTCCATCAAGACCCATGCTGATACATCTGACAGCTCAAGCATTACAACAGGAACTGAGCTAACCGTGAAAGAGCTCATTGGAGTCGTCTACACCAGTCATTGTGCAAAAACATCATTTTCTTTGAATGCTGCAAGCAGAGTCTTCTAGACTTGTCAAGAAGTTATTTTAACCATTTAGAGAGACTATCCTGCTTCCACCCATAAGGGACCTTGGAGGCTTTGCCACCCTTGGGCAGGTGACCTGATGTCTGCATGGACTATTCCAGAAAACGTTCAGACTTATCTGAGACTTAATTGTTCCCTTATGAACGTATGTGCATATGTTTGTTTAATGTCTCTTATTTTTTCAGGTCCAGAAGACAAGTCACTCATTTTCATTGACTTATTGTTATGTAATGTTTAATGTTGCAATGTCATTGCACTATTAATATAGTGGTATCTACTGATAGCAGGTGGGTGTGTGCTGCCACACCAGCCTGCTTATTAATTTTTTTGCCCTTGGTATATTTTCTTGTTCTCTAGCTTGGGCATAGTTATTACAGTCCCTAGCTAGATACTTCCTGATTTCTTATCCTGTTCAATATAGTTTAACTTTATACTACAAAGAGAGGGCTTAGGAAAGTCATTGGTTTCCTACACTTCAAAGGACTGGAAAAACATCCTTTGTATTGCCCTTATCTTAAGTCAAACTTTGTTGGATTCAGCTTGTTTGTCTTATCGAAGAATTAAGCTGCCTGTGGATCCTGTCAAGTCAGCAAGTGATCATACTGTCCACACAGACTTAGTCTAAGGAGGTATGTCATTGCATATATCGGCATTTGAAAAAAAACTCATGCCAAGTTTATACTCGGTATCTCTCAGTCTCTTTGAAGCTCTTCTCATGTAGTACTTTAAAATCCAGGGCAAATGTGTTACAATTGCACTTACAGCATAAACTCTTGCTTCTTTACATATCTTATAAAATCATCAGCAATGACAATCCTCCCTAAGTCAGGACTCATGAACCTTTAGCATGGTTAGCATGTCCCATTGCTACAGGAAACCCCACCGGATCCTCTATTGATGTATTTTGAGTGTGAACTGCTCCCTTCTTTAAAAAAAAAATGGTCTATAATGTAAAATTGTTTTTCTCTTATACCTCAAAAAACCTTGTATCTGCAGATGTAAATAACTATTGATAAATGTAAAAGACCTTCAAAACTTTTAAGCAGTAGATGTAAAATAGTAGTTAAAATACATGGCAGTTAATATTTTCTACTTTATACTGAAGGAAAAAAGACATTTGAGCCAAACTTAATAAAAATTAAATCTTAAGTCTGACTCCAGTCGCCATAAGCACAAAGAGAAAGCTGGATGACGTAGAAATATTCTACTGAACTATTGATGTTTTTCTATATTAGAAAACACTCCTTTTCTCATTCACTCCTTCACTCCTAATTACTGAAAATCAAATCTCTTAACACCTTTGTGAAGAAATATCATATCCTTGCATCCGTGTAAATTACATCAAAATCGCATTCTTAACTATCTCAAAATAAGTCAATGGCTTTAAAGCAACACTAAACTCAGGAGTTAAATCTGAAAAATGCATTCAAGTACCCTAACTATTAAAAATACTGAACCTTATTTGTTCATCAATCAGCTGTAGATCCTCAAATCATCTCTGAATTCATGCTGTCACTGTCTTTCCTTCTGAAGACTGGCTACTCTTGTTCCCCATGGTGCCTGTGTGTGTTGTAAAGTAGCCATCGCTGGAAGCTCACTCCCGTGATGGACCACAATCTCAAGTTTAGTTTACTAATTTGTATTGAGATTGTAGTCCATCATGAGAGCGAACGTGGAACATGGAGCCTCTACTATACCGGGAGTGCAAGAGGCTGATACCAAGTCAAATACAGATACTTCGACTGCTTGCATTTGTAAAAATGCATATAATGATTTATTGATGAATGCATAGCTACATTTCTTTGTGTCTTTTGTATCTGGCTGTAGTTCAGCTTTAAAAAGTGCTAAATATTACAGAAATCAAAGAGAAAAAAACAGGAAAGGGTTGTTGTCTTATGCAAGGCATATGATACATGAAGCTGAAGAAAAATGATCATAGCACAACAATACGCTGCTTCTGTGACATTGGATACAACTCATGTAGCCACTAGTAGAAGTAAGGGTATTTCTGTTTAACCCTGCCTCTTTCAGTTGCAGAGAGGTGCCTGTTGGATGTGAGTCATGGCACAACATGCGGGGACTTCCAGCGCATGTGGTACTATATAAAAGATGTTGATGCATGCTCCCAGTTCTGGTATGGAGGTTGTGATGGCAATGGAAACAGATTTAGCACTGAGAATGAGTGTCTACAAGCTTGTTCTTCCAAACGTAAGTTTTGCTTGGCCCACAAGAAAGAGAAGTCAAAATCAGTTCTGTGAAATCCTAACAAAGAGCATGTTGTGTTTTTGTGTATTGTGGCTTGTGCGATGAAGCTGGAACTGCTTGCAGGAGAGAAACAAAATTATATCCCCACAATGTTTCCTAAAGTTATTTTATTCCAGAGAAAGAAAATCGACACTGGATTTCTTTGGGAAAAACATTAGCCAGTAAAATATTCGAGCTCTGTTAAAAATTGGCATAAAAGTATATTGCATTAACTCCTCATCAGAAGCAGAGGAAGGAAAACGTTGTAAGCCAGGGTAGAACTAATCTAAGGGAAAAAGTGTATTCTGTAGTTTTCTTTCCATCTGACTATTAGGATCATCTAGCGTAGTTCCATGGTCTTTGTTTAAACTCAAGGTCATTCAGAATATGTTTTACTATTGTGGATTTTTTATGGTGTTGTCTTGTGAATACTAATAATTCTAGTAGTAAGGTTTTAACTGAACCTCTCTATTCTCAGGTGTTTCACAAAACTATCTAATACTTGAGATTCTAAATATGTGGGTCTGACTTTTGGAACTATGGTTCTTCTTTATTTAATGCTGTTTGTTTATAGTGTCTTTATTTTTACCTACAAATAAGGTGCAGCAATAAACCTATGTACCTTGTGTAATTCTGTAACTGAAGAAGTACACAGGTGGGCAGACTGCATTTATGAATTGAGGCAGTCGACATCAAAAAGTGATATTGTTCAAAAAGGCAATCACCCCATAGACTCCCATAGCAGCACAACTCAGTTATGTTACACCAACCTTGCACATTATCACTGTCCTTTGCACTGTTTTATATAACAACACTATATATGTAGTGTTTACTTTGGTATGATCCACTCATACAGGTACCAAAGTCCTTATTAAAGGGACACACTAGCTAAATGTAAACTTAAGAACTTAGATACATACTGTATAGGGAGCACAGCCTGCCTGTTTAGTACTTTAGTTTTTCATCCAAAAAAATGCTGTACTGCACCATTCCACATCACTTTCTTTTCAGTATAATCCAATGATCCTGAAGTGTACCTGCTGGTGTTGCTAGAACACCATACATGCTGCCATCAAATGCAAGAAGCTTGATGTTAAAAAAGATCAGTACAAAGATGTTTTTGCTTGGGAAGTTTGAATATGATAAGTAATGAAGAAAGTACACTCCTACTGGCTTCTGGGTTGGTCTGTGGGTGCTGTGTATATAAAGGATTGCACAATATTCAGATTGAGGTACACTGACTGGAATTACCCTAATTTCATGAATTCCTGGAATTGAGAAGAACTTTACCCTATGGGAACAAGGGAAACCTTACATGGGTGTTAACTGTTCCCTATTCTATCTAATACAATCAGAAAAAAAAAGTTTGCACTGAAGTTACACTTAACAATTTGCTTATAGAGATGTTTAAACTGAATTTTCAATTGTATTTTATAATTTACACTCATAAAGCTGCACTATGGACTAAAACATCTACATTCTATGGGTATCATGGACTTCTTCTTTCTTTTATTGTTCAACATTGCTTTTAACAGTCTTCCATGCATAACTTAGTTTGCACGGTTACTGATGTTCTAAAAACGTATTGCATGATTTCTTTCTCTATATTCCTTCTCTTTATAAAAAAATGATGATCTAAGTGGCAGCAATCTGTCTTGTGTGTGCAGTCTCATTTGTCTAGTTTAGCCTTAAGGGAGGCATACAAATGAAATCAGTCTGTATTCAACCACTTTTGCTGGCATATGTAATCTTTGTATATTTTTATTCTGTAAGCAGGTCAAAGAACTAGTGAAGGATCAGAGCTCCTTAGCAAAGGTATGTCGTTTTACATACTACTGTAGAATTTATTGCATTTTTATTTCATTTTTGTGCAGATAGTATACCGAATATTTGAAACTAAGCTGGAAATTGATCAGAAGTGCCTGTCATTGTGGTGGTTTTGATTGATTCCATTACACTTTTTTTACTTCTATTTTGAGAACACTTTTTTCTTGTTTAAAAAAAGGAAATAAAAGCCAGCGGTATGAAATACCAGAGAAACAGAGGCCAAAAAATGAAATGTTCTGTAACAAATCAAAGATAAACTTCAGGCAAACAGTTACATACACAGATGAAAAACATATAGTTTTCTACCCACCAAAGGATTTTTATTTGTCTCCATCTTGTCCTGGGACTTTCACAGCTCTGCCACTCTGCAAAGTCCTGTCTGGGGTGCAAGAGACCTGGATTTTCTCTGTTGCTGTTCAGTAACACTTACAGGTCTTGTCCCTCCTTCCTACCCTGAGACTAGCAGTAAAATGAAAAGCAGCAGCCTGATGATCTCATCTCTCTGTCAGCTCTCTCTTCCCAGAATGTTCCTTGCGAGCACATGAGCACTGCAGCACAACTGACTGGCTCCTTGCACTGCTCCTCCTTTCCCTAGTCTAAGCTCTGCTGTATAGGGGAATGCAAGAGGCTTATGCCAAGTCAAATGTGGATACTTACACTGCTTGATGAATGATGCATTAATAAATCAATAGCTACATTAGATTGAACAGATACATTAGAGGGTTCAGCTTTAAGTGGTCTGCTGGATGAGTTGTTTTAACACATTAACCGGTGAAACAGATAAGCATTCATCCATGCCCATTTTTTGTAAAACCATGCATATTTTTCTTAGTGCCAACCTGTAGTTAAGATTAATTATTTAAACAGAGAGAGTCTGTGCAATATGCACCTTAAGGTTCATTAGCATACCATAAACTGTACCTGTAAACCCTTTCATGTTACTAAACCATTGGATACATCCTGGCTGGCTTCCAGGTTATGGAGCTAGCAGATGCAGTCCGCCCCATGCTACAATGCAGGTCTCATTGACTGATCGGTTTAATGCTCGGTCCAAGTTCTGTTACACTGAGATGTGCCTAAACAAAAGGAAATACCAACTTTCAGAATGTCTTGTGTTTGCATAGGATAAGCTAACATCATATTGAAGGTGTTACCAGTAAACAGGGGCATTGCTAGGTTTGTGAAAGAACTGGTGCACTTGAGGTCAAGAGCAGAATTATGAGGCTACGTGCATAACTCGCCATGCTGAATGATAGCTGTTGCCAATTAGGGGGGGTAAATAATTAATTAAAATAATAATTATTTGTAGCCTAATGTTTTATAAAGTACGGTTGCAGCAATGCACAATGGCACCCTCTATAGAGGACTACAAATCTCAGCAGTACTTTATACAGAAATGCTATTGTTATATAAAGTATTGCTGGGATGTGTAGTCCTCTATAGCCTGTGCCATTCTGCATTGCTGTAAATATTAGGGTTGCACCAATATATCAGCCGCCAAAAGATATCGGCCGGAAATTGCACTTTTGGCTAAATGCCAAAAGTCCAATTTTTCTGCTGATACAGCAGCGCATCCCTGCTTTCTTTCCTCCCCGCTGTACGCTGGGGAGGAAAAGTAGTGTAGAGGTCAGGAGTGCATAATGCAGAGAGTCAGGAGTCAAGAGTGCTGGGATCAGGAGTGTGTAACGTACGGCAGGGGTCAGGGGTGTGTCAGAAGTGAATACTGTAGTGGAGAGATCAGAAGTACATTTAACAGACAGTTCTGCAGATAGGCATGCATATTACAGAAGGAACAGGGGTCAGAAGTACGTATTGCACAAAGTACAAGGGTGGAGAGTGTGTAATACACAGAGTGCAGGGGTCAGAGTGCATATAACACAGAGTACAGGAGTAATGAGTGTGTCGGTAGTGTATAGCATGCTCCATGCAAGGGTCAGGAGTGCATATTGCACAGAGAGCAGGGGTCAAGAGTAAGTAAGTAATGCAGAGAGTGCAGAGGTCATGAGCAAGTATCATAGAGAGTGCAGTGGTTAGGAATGCGTATTGCTTAGTGTACAGGAGTCAGTAGTATGTATCACAGGGTCAGGAATGAGTATCAAAGAGACTGTGGGGATCACACTTGCATAGTGTAGAGAGTGCAGGAGTGTATATTGCATAGAGTAAAGGGATCAGGAGCGTGTAATGCATTGCAGGGGTCAGGAGTACATAATTCAGAGAGTTCAGGGGTCAGGAGTACATAATGCAGAGAGTGCAGGGGTCAGGAGTGCATAATGCAGAGAGGTCAGGAGTGCATAACTCAGAGAGTGCAGAGATTAGGAGTGCATATTGCACAGTGTAGAGGGGTGAGTAGTTTGTATTGCCCAGAGTAAAGGGGTCAAGTGTGTGTAACCCAGTGCAGGGATCAGGAATGCGTAATACAGTGCAGGGGTGAGGAGTGCATATAACACAGAGTGTAGGGATCAGGAGTGCATAACCCAGGACAAGAGTCAGGAGTGAGCAATGCAGAGAGTGCAGGAGTCATGTGTGCGTAAGGTAGCGCAGGGGTCAAGCGTGTGCAACACAGTGCAGGGGTCAGGACTAAGTAATGTAGAGTGCAGGAGTCAGAGTATGTAACACAGAGTACAGGGTACTATTAGTAAATAACGCAGAGGCGAGTGTACAGCATACATCCAAAAAGTACCCTCTCCTATCAATACTAATTCCCCTCAAGCCCAATTCCCCCCAGTACA
>NW_017307276.1:465909-481187 GCF_000935625.1 Nanorana parkeri | reverse complement strand
GGCCCCCTAGCCCCCCCCCTCAGTATTGCTTCTACCAACCCACCCCCTTATTACAGACTTGACTTTTAACTAGCCCAATGACTTTTGTAACACGTTTCTAACATTTCTGTACTGTTTTTCTTTTATATCAATTACAGATGTTCTAAGTCAGTGTGATGCAGTGACACAATCCAAGGAAAACCACATTGTTTGATCTAAAATAATTGCCACAATTAATTTAACGGATTATTATTGCCACTTCTGATCTGCCAGAGATGTTTTCTGTTTAAAAACCATTTAGAAATGAAAGTATTAACCGCATGTATATAATATTCTTGAGAATGTGCACATTTTTCTTGGTTTAAAAACAGCAAACATATGCAGATTAGCGGTTAAACCAGTTACATTAAAATCAATTAGATCTTGATAATTATTTCATACAAATAAAATACAAAAAATAAAAATGCATATTAACATGAGTTTTATACTTTTTTTAACCTACGTAAAATAAAGCAAACCTTAAAGTATAACAATTATGCTGTACTGTTCCTGGCCCTAGCCCCCCTCTCAGTCTTAAGGTGCCCATACACCTAAAGCTGGCCCATAACACCTAAGCTTAAAATAACTGAACAATCTGGTTGGATGCAGGCATTGTTCATGTGTTTTTAAAGCCAGTGGGGCCGACTAGCAAGATACTAATGTTTGGCCCAGTAGGGGCTACCTCCGTAGATGGAGGAATCTGTTGCACTTTTTCCATCTGACCATAGAAAATCTACAGATATTCTAAAGGTATATGGCCAGCTTTACAAGTATCTGGAGATTTATGTCTGCAATCGCGTTTTCGTCCGAAAATCTGCCAGTTGATGGGAAGTGCACAACCCTCAATTACTGTACAACTGGCAAATTTTTTTTCTTTCAAGCAGGCTAGAATATTTTTGTCTAGTTGGATGAAAATTGATGGGTTAGTGGCGTTGTTGTACAACAAAAATCTCAAGATGAAAACTGCACATGCTCAAACGAAAACCTGTTCTTTCCATCGATGAAAATCACCCAGTTAGTGGTACGGCCAGTACCCATGTGAGGGGTCTGGGCAGCCTGGGGGGCCTCTCACATGAGTGGATGAACAGGAATCCTCTATGAGTATTTCTGTTCATTCATAACATGAGGACAGTGTATGTTTACTATAACCACAATCAAGAATGAACAGGAGGTGATATAGATCACTTCCCATTCATTCATAATTGAGGATATAGTAACCATACTTTGTCAATTATCTACAAACACTCAGTATCTTCAAACACTGAGTGTTTGCACTTGCTCTCCTTCCTGACAGCTGCCACAGGAGGCTGAGCGAGCGGTGCAGGGAGGAGAGCTCAGCCTCCTGTGACATCGCTGGCTGTCTCCGCCCACACACAGCTCTCCCGATCTGCGACAGGAGGCTGAGCGGTGTGGGAGGAGAGACACCGGCCGCTCACAGCGCTCTCCTCCTGCAGCGCTCTACCGGCTGTCACATTTTCTCTCCACCCCGCGGGACACAGAGCAGCGCCCAGCGGAGAGGAAAGAAAGCAGGGATGCGCCGCTATATCGGCACAAAAATGGCACTTTCGGCATTTAGCCAAAAGTGCCATTTTCGGTCGATATGTTTTGGCGGCCGATATATCGGTGCATCCCTAATATACATGCTATACATAGCATAAAGGTAAAAAACGATATATGCAGTGTTATCTTCATTTTAGATGTCAAAAGGGTTTTTTTGGCTCCCGGTGTTTTCTTTTCTGTGGGAAACGGGTCCAAATGGCTCTTTGAGCGTTTAAGGTTGCTGACCCTTGGGCTAGTTGAACAAAAATTGAACGAGGGTGAGATGTCTGGACAAAATAAATTGTACAATGGTTGTAAGGTGTATGGCCGCCTTTATACTTTCTTATCCCCAGTCCAGTAAGATAACAGCTGTGCACCTTGTTAGCATGCAGGCCTTCGCTCTGCACTCTCTTTTTGTTACTATGGAGAGTTTATACTCTATAGTCTTTTGAAGTACAAAACAATATAAACAACACCACGGTCAAAAAGTCAGCACCCTCCTCCTTTTTAACCAAGATGCTAAGAGGGACTTAGACTGAATTTCACTTTTGTTGGTGTGAATATAGTTTATTGGATATTAACAGCAACCTGTCATTTTGAGAACTATTGAAAAATGTTTATTAAAAAAAAATCCACCCCTCTCCCCAGCACAGTAAGGCCACCCATAAACCCCTCTGTTTTAATTATGTAAGAGTCCTTGCCCTTAAATTAGAATTGAACCTAATCACAAAATGTTAAAATTTTTAATACTAGATTAATGTAATTTCAAAATTGTAATATCTAAGGGCCGGTTTCACACCACATAGAGTGCGTTTCAGAGCATTCATGCAGCATTTTTGCAGATCGCACTGCGGGCGGGGGGCGTGTTTGCGGTGCTATTGACTTCAATGCAACACCATGCCCCATCCGGCCCCTGAACGCAGGGAGCCGACCGCTCCGGAACGCACTCTTTGTGGTGTGATCCAACCCTTAATATATTCATTTCAAAAGTTGCATTGAATGTTTTTACATACAGTATGCAGCATTCATCAAACTCATACCTGGTGACCCCTACATGAAGTGCCCTGTGCAGGTTGTGAATTGTCTCCCAATTGTTTTATCATCTTTCCTACCACATTTCTTCCTCTGCAAGCATGCTGACCCATATTGTGGAGGCATAGTGCATCATCATAACCATCAGGAAGCCGATCAAGAGCAATGATGTGCAGCCAGCACTGGAGCGAGTGTGTGTAGGAAGGGAATGATTACAAAGAATATGGAGGAGGTCAGCAACACTAAGATGCAACAAAAGCTTAAAAAGTGATAATGGCATTTTATAAGGAAAATGGCAATTATTTATGGTACTTTAGCAAATTAAATGTCATTCAGTTTCTTAGCTATGTGTTATTTAAAGCTCAGAGTTGCATATATCTTACTGTCTTGTGAGGTTAATAAGCTACACAACTGCCCCGAGTTTAGCCTACACAAGTCTCTTTGGACTTCAAAATTCCTAAGTAACATTGTCACACTTTTATTTTGATAACAATGTTTTTATCACATCATTATGCCCACACAAGGAAAATAAAAAGGTCCGAGAACATATTTAGGTTCAGACATGTTCAATACATATTTGTGAATACCCTGACATATTTTAAAATATCAATTTCTATTATGCATTAAAGCTGTACTGTAGGCAGATATGAGACACAATGCGGTTCTGTATTTGTTATTACATTATTAAATGTATTTTTTAAAATACGAGCAGTGCAAGTACCTGAATGTGACTTGAGCAGAAGGAGAAAAAGAAGGAGAAAAAGCAACACATGGAGCCAATCAGTTAATGTGCTGGCAAAGAACATGCTGATAGGAGAAAAAAATTAGTAACAGAAAGGTGAGACCATCACTCTGCTGGTTCAGCTTCACTGTCTAGTCACAAACTGGGGACAGCTCATGATGTACTGAGCAAAGAGGAAGAAGAATGAATACTGTTGGCTCTCATTCAACCTGGGAGACTTAAGGCATCTTGTGGCAGAAAGGAATACTACAGGGTAGACATGTAAGCCGGCAAAAAAATGTGTTTTGTTTCAGATTTTTCTTTATTTAGTTTTTTGGGCATTCGGGTCCGAAAATTAATTGGTTCGGGATTTGGATTCATGTATATTTTCATCAATATCGGATGCGGTAGTGTTTATGAATGAATTTTCGTTGCAGCAAAGTGACATAATGAAAAAAATGAATTTTTTTTAAACAGTCCACAGAAACAATATAAAAAACCATGGGGTTCCCCCCTAAAACTCCTACCAGACCCTTAATCCGAGCAATAGCCTGGCAGAGCAGAAAAGGAAGAGGACACGCGAGCGCCCCCCCCCCCCCCCTCCCTGCGCCATACCAGGCCACATGTTCTTGACATGGGGAGGGTGCTTTGCCAAGGGGGACCCTCTGGAAAACTATGTTGTCCCCATGGTGGTGAGGACAAGGGCCTCTTCACCACAACCCTGGCCCGGTGATTGTGGGGGTCTGCGGATAGGTGGGCTTATCTGAATCTGGGTGCCCCCTTAGATGAGCTACAGATGAGCCCCCCTGCCCGAAGACCCCCACTACCAAAGGGTTGTGGGGAAGAGTCCCTTGTCCTCATCGCCATGGGGACAAGGTGCTTTGCCAGGGGGTCCCCCTGGCAAAGCACCTTCCCCATGTCAAAGACATGTGGCCTGGTATTGTGCAGTGGGGGGGCACTCACGTTTCCCCACGTCCTGCTCTGCCAGACTGCTGCTCGAATTAAGGATCGGGTAGGAGTTCTAGGGGAGAACCATTTTTTCGTTCGGCAATTCAGATGCATGCAAATGTCCAAATATTAATCTGAATTTCAATTCAGAACAAAACAAATCGTACATGTCTACGACGAGGGACAGCTTGGTTGAAGGTGAGTATTGCGAAATCTGCTTTTTATATATATTTTTTTAATAGCCTTTTTTTGCTGGAGTTGTGCTTTAATTCTCTGTACTGTACTGAAACATTATCCTTTGCAGATATATGTCAGCTGAAAAGGGAAGAAGGAGACTGCCAGAATTATGAACTGAAGTGGTGGTACAACTCTGATCAGAACGAGTGTGTCCAGTTCTGGTTTGGTGGCTGCGGAGGAAACAAAAACCAGTTTAAAACGCAAGAGCAGTGTGAAGCTGTTTGCTTATCGTAGAGTTGTTAGGTTGCTCTACCCTGTGTTATACATATAACATGACCAGATATATCTGGAATTAATGCATCTGCATTAGTCAGTGAAAATGATCACAAAGGGGGAAACACTGTTTTCAACTAAATGTACCAGAAAATGTCTTAGCTTTAAACATTTTTTATTATTTTTTAAATAATGTATTTAAAATATATGATGTATAGAGAGTCACTTCATGGTACCCCTTTCTCTCTTTGTATCTTGAAGTATTACATAGCAATGCAGGAGAAGGGTAGAATAGATCAGATTGTGTGTTTTCTAGTACTGTGATGTAAAAGGAGCACAACAATAGGCAATTAAAATGTGTCAAAAGAAAAAAAGTATTTAGTTAGATTCACAAATACACAAACAATGGTTTTCATAGGATAAACGATTTCTGAGGAACATAATTATAAAAAATACATTTGCATTATAGCAATATCAACATTTCTAGATAAAAAATGAAATTTAGGGACTACAAAATGTTTCAGATATTTCAAAAGAGAGAATGTAAAAACAAGGGTCACACAAATTGAGTTGTATGTAGACATCTAAGGCTCAGGTTATGTGCTCTTGTGTTAAAGTATTCTAGTAGCTAGGTGTAAAATCTATGCCCCCTCTCGTCCTATTTTCATACATTTTGGCACTGGCCTGAAGCAGCCCATTCTCTGTTGTGAACATGGTCATCCTGCCCCATTGTATTCTTCATAAAAATTAATACACAACCTAGTTTTAGCTGAAAGGGCATATTGTTCAGCATGTGCCCCATTAAGGGCTGAAGCAGTGTCTGGGAATTGAAGCACTCCCCAGGAAGTAAAGCATTCACCAGGGTCTCAGAATGAAGAACCAGGGAGATGACTGACCCATCTATATCCACCCATGCACAAGTTATGAGTTTAGTGTGGACTATTTTTATTCATACTAATTCTGCACATTAAAACTTATACCAGACGTCCAAAGGAGCTTTTAAACTTTTTTCAATATAGTCCAAGATAACCTTTCTTTTTTGAGGTTTTAAGAATTTATTAGGAAGTAATCTCACGTATTAGAGGAAAGTTTAAAGATTATGAGTGAGAAGTTTTTTGACAGTTTCCCACGGGTTAATGGAAATCTAGTAATTAAAAAAAACAGAAACAAGCACAAAAAGAGACTGAATACTTACTCACTGCCCGTACCACCAGAACATCACTCCATTAAAGAGAAATTGTCTGCGGACAAGATGATAATTCTAAGAACACTGATTTCCTCAATCACCCGCCGCACTCACTGGTTTCTGCTTTTAACCCCATATTACAGCTGTGTTGGTAAGGGGCCATCATTATCAGAGATACGAAATTATATGTGTATTTGTGCCAATCATCCAGCAACAGTTTTCCTTTGATACAAAATAAATGGTGCTGAAGAATGAACATTCATTCAACATTTGCTTTGACAAAAACTAGATTTGTAGTGCATTTTGCATTTTTTCATTTGAATGTCAATAAAATAATGTTTTTATCTATTAGTTGTGTGCATGTTTGGTATCAAGAAAATAACATGAGTGATACTTTGTATTCATCATATACTACTTTCTGATATTATTGAAAGTTACATTTTATTTTACAGTAATTTGGCCTATGTACCTATTATGTTATACTGGCAAGTGTCTGTAAAATATTGTCAGAATGTTTATACTGCTCTGATATACAGTCTTATGTTTATGGAAACAAATAAGAACCTATAATTAAGGAGATTACCAACGTATTTCCATAAATCAAAATTTACACGAGTTCTTTCATTTGCGCTGACTTTGAAGACAAAAGGAATACAAATGTATACAATATATATATATATTTATTAATTAAAAATCAGTGCAGAATAAAATAAAATATAATTGGTAACAAACAAAGAATATGGATCAGATAATAACAATTAATTTGATATCACAGGTAATGCATACAAATGTAACCACTGGATATTGTTCAAAATATAAATGTAACCAAGATAAAATGACTTTTTAAATGTAATGGGTATCTTCTCAGTATCTCACAGAATAATAAAACAAAAGGCTCAGAATTGACATGTGACTTCTCCCAGCACAGATATTCACAAACTCAAACTTTTAACAGCGCATGGGCGATATTTATCCCATCATGCACAGGGCTGGCAATGAGCCAAGACCAGTCAAAGTAAAGACGAATTTCCAACAATTGAATTCAATATATATCAGACTGGACCATTGACTAGAAACTGAAATCAGTTTCCTGGAGATTATACAAATGTATATAACAAATGTATATAATTATCTCCCAAGATTGAAAGACACAATTTTTACTGCAGTTAAAAATTATCTTAGATCAATCTTGATCCTACAAGAACTCAATGGTTTACCCAAATATATATATGTGGCTAATGAATTGCCTAATATACAGATAGAAAGTATACTTTACCAGCAATTTAAAATTTAGTTGTTTGAAAGAAGTCAGCAGTCAATGCTCAGCAACCAGGGATAGTCAGGTTCTCTTTAGTTCAGTTTCCTTGGACAGCCGTCCTCAGCTTCCGACCTATACCCTTGGAATGTATTTGCTTACTGCCTTGGTGTTGGAATCCCTTTCTTCTGGATCCTCGTCCCCTCTCTATATCCCCCCTGTGATGTGGGCTTGGTTTGGTCTTCCACGTGATTATTGACGTGAAACATGACGTCAAATATATCCTTTTTGCCCTAGACCTTTCCCTCACAATCACCACCAGGGGGCACTATTGTTCTATATAAAAATTGGGAGCATTTCATTTAATTTCACTAATTTCGAAAATTAAGGCAGTGAGATAACCTCTAACCTCAGCCCTTGGAAAAAGACATGAATATAAAATTTTGACAATACTTGATTACACAGTGTCAGACGTTAGGTCTGCTTCTTCGATTTACAACTTTAAGACAATCTAATCTAAAGCAATTAACGTTCTTTCTTAAATTCCTTGAAAGTGAGGTACTTAGTTTAGACCCAGAGGTTTTTCATACATTACAAGAAAAGAATATACATTGGCATGTACCACCTAATTCTTTGCACTTAAATATAAAAACCCCATTATTTAGTAATACACAATAATATATTTCCATGGGTACACTCAAACAATATATAATGAATATAGTTTGGATATATAAAAGTACATGTATAAAACTTTACTTGAAATCAGTCAACTAAGTAGGCATATAGATGCTGCATATAATATAATAACATTATTGCTAATTATAATTACTGCAATGACTAGTAAGGTTTCATAACAACTTTAAGATAAACCCCATCTTCTATTCATTGAGAGAGAGAAAGAAAAAAAAAAACTCTAAACACTCCAGTCTCTTGTACATTGTATTCTTGTGGAGGCAAGAAAGTCATCAATCAAGACCTACACAGGTAGGTACCATCCTTAACTGATGTGCGTCTGAGACCCCCACAATTTACGATCTGAGACTATTTATGCTAAAATTCCTAACTCCTTCTCTGTGAAAGTCTCTGTGCAAGAAAAATGAACTTAGACAATCACTCAGACAAAATGGCCACCAGTATGCCCATAGACACATCTGTAAAATAACATGTTTAGGCCTATGAAATTGATTCCTTTCGGCCCAATAGTTCTGACAATATTGCATACTGTATATATAAAAACTGGTCTACTTCCAATCAGAACGAATTAATAGAGATTCATTGACTAAAGGTGTAGAGTATGTTTACTTTACAGAATAAATGTGTATATAGCTTAGTGAAAAAGTTTAAGTGGTATGCAATCCAGTCATCCGATCAGGCACAAGCAAAAATCCAATTTATTTCTCAATTTCATTTAAAATGACTGGATATTCAAAGTAAACAGTTCTGACCATTCTCCTTTAGTAAATCAGCCACAAAATACAGTATATTGTTTTTTTAAGCCCTTGGAGATCCTCTTACAAAATTTATGGGGAAAAGGGAGCGACCACATAGCTAAGCATAGAGCAGACCAATATATACATACATAGTAGAGACATAGTTCAAGATAGGGTTGAACAAAGACACAGGTTCATCGAGTTCAACCTTTGGGTTTGTGTGTGTGTGTGTGTGTGTAGGGGGGGGTGTCACATGCTGGACCTATATATCAAGAGCTGAGTGATCACGAACCACAGATTGCTCAGATCATTGTCTTCTCCCTGCAGAGTAGTGATGTGACGATCGCGGCGGCCCCTTGCGTTCCACGCTGGAGCGCAGCTGCGAACCAGGAAGTCGTGCTCGCGCCACTGTGGAATGCATCTGCCGGATGACGTCACCGGCTCCTCCTACGCCTTCCGGCTTAGAACGCCGGCAGACTGTCAGCACGGCGTTCCACTATTGTGAATGTGGAGTGAGCGCCTGCTGACTCTGCCGGCCACACGGACCCCTGAAGATCCCCACTAACTGGAGAGAAAGACAGACGAAGTGTAACGCTCGAGCCAAGGAGGTTAGGTTGGATCGCAGCTGGGAAATTGGCTAGGCACCTGTGTGTGTGAATTGGCTCAGATCGAGGGTTCCCGTTTTCACTCTGTATGGTGTGGAGTGATGTTGTAACCCTCTAGCACATCATATGCCAATCACAGTATAGGATGGGGGGTTGGAGGTCCCCTATAGCTATGCTTAGCAGTATTTCCTATAGATGTGGTAACCCACCAGCCTTTAGATACTAAGATTCATATGAGTAAATGCAGTCACATTAACCCCACACTCTCCAGGGAGACAACTGAGATGTTTTGCATAAGAAGCGTAGTATTACTATTAGGATACAATTTGTAATGGAGTAGAAGTTCACTGGTATCACTTTAAATCATGTGCGCAAGTGAGTTAACGCTGACACTTTCTATAGATTAGCCCCTAGGGCAAGGTACTTGCAGTTTAAGATGGTATTATAGTACAATAGCTAGTCTAGGAAGCTGCTATTGGGGAGTCCAGGCAGTTCCAGAGAGAGTTCCCAGAGGCAATCCAAATGAGGAGTCAGAGGAGAGCAGGGAGGGATCCCTGTGAAGCACCCGATGGCAACAGCAGGGTGTTCGAGTGAGGTGAGTGGCAGGCTGGCGTCAGAGATGCCGGTTCGTGTGTCCTTCGGTCTCAGGCAGGTTGCACTGGCTCGACGTTCAAAACTGCTTTGAGGCCACAACCTCTATCCTTTTGTTACCTGGGACCACTCGTATGCTGTGAATACGTATAGGTCTGTATCCAAACTTGCTTTCACGGTAAATGATGGTCGGACTCCTAACTCTCCATATTGCAGATTGAGAGTGACGCCAGGAGTCCAACACTCACTACCGTACCTCCCTAGTAAGCCTAAATTACTTCTACACATACTGTTGCGATTGTTCCACCGCTGCAATTCTAACACCGTTTGGCCAGGGCCTTACAAGTGACTATCAGTCACTGCTCCCTGCAGGAATTCCCCCCTCCCCTCTCTGTTCCTCCAGTGCTCATTGGAGAAACAGTTAAGGGAGGGGGCAGGCACAGCTCTAGAGATGCAGAGCAGGCTGTCAATCAGGCAGCAGTTGCAATTCTTTACTGGCTACAATGCAAAGAAGTACTAAATGCACAATGTTTTCATTTATGAAGAAGTGTGCATTTTTTTTTCTAAAAGGTGGAATTTCTTTTTAAATGCTCATTTGACCTAGGCAAAGAGAAATAAGATATAATACCTTGCCCCCATGGCTACTGGTGTTCTCTTGCCTGCCAGAGCAAGGAATAAGTATTACAGCTTGCCATGCTGATCCAGTGGCTCCAAATACCCTGATCTTCATATTTGTTCTAGGTCAGTGTTTTAAAGTACTGAGGCTAGAGAGTGGAGGCTGCTAATATTTTCAGAAGGAAGTCAGCAATAGAATCCTCTTTATAGTTCTCAGTACAGGTTTTCTTAAAACAGGAAAAAAAAAAACCTTTAAAATAAAATAGCATTAGCAATTGCCATATAAATAGTGTGATGTTCTTAGATAGTGAGCCATTATCTATAAAACAAAGAGCTCTTTTTTGGCTGTTTGCTACATCAAGATTAAATTGAACTTTAGTTTTCATGTGTCTCTTGTAGACAATGGAAATGGAAGGAGCTTTCAAGTAGTTTATGCTGACCAAATCTAATCACATATAAATGAGTGCACAAAAATACCCCAAGAGGAATTTCCCACTCAGTCAGATTGGTTAATAAGCTGGTAATGCTGTACATAAGTCACATCCTGGGATACAAGCAGTAATCAGAACAAGTCATCTAGCCAAAATGGTAATCCAATGCTGAAACAAAGGCATAAAAGTTATTTATGAGGCTGCTAATAAACAAAGACCATCAGATAGAGATGCTATAACCCAGCAGATGGTCAAAGCATAACACAACACTTTTTTTTATAAATAAGGATAAATATCTGATATTTAAAGTGATTTCTCATGAAACAGTAGTCCTAGTAAATAAAAGAACAAACACAGTAGCAATGTCTACTTATTTTCATTATCAAGCCTAGGCCTGAGTAAGACCAAAAGTGGTCCATGTAATTGTACCAACCCTAGGCCCATACAACAACTAGAAATAATTTTAAAGATGCCCATTAACAGCAAATAAAGATCAGGAGAAACAAACATTTTTTTTTTTTTACCATAAGTAGATTTTTTTGGACTCAATTCCAAGAAATTGACATTTAATGTATCTCCCCAAAGTAAACAGTTTGCTTGGCTTTTTTGGATGTTAAGTTTGGCATTTTCCCATGAATGATGATGTGCATTGTTCTATGTGAAATGCAGGTGAATAGGCTTTTATAAAGTAAATTTATAGTATAGTATAGTACAGTATAGTATAGTATAGTATATATAGTAAAAAAAATAAATTTAAACAATGTTGTGAAAAAAATAATAAATATATATATATATATTTTTGATGGGAGAGTGAGGTAATTACTGAGTTCAGAAGCACGATTGACAGTCCTTGTTAGGACAGACAGCTGGAAGACATGGCTGTGCCAAACATGTTTACATATACCAAAAAAAGCTGTACGAACTATAAAAAGCTAATATAGCCCTCATTCATTTATAACCATTTTCGCTTACAATAATACATAGTAGTTAAGTTTTTTTTATTTTTTATCTGTTTGATTACTTTCATGTCTAAATAAAAAAGAATAGAAGCTGATTCTGGAGCCAGAAAACTAAAGAGATAAAAGAAATGTCATTCTCTGGGAGGTTAAGGTTTTTTTTCAAGCACTCCATAAAACAGTGCATGCTATTTCCAGAGCAAATACATAACCTCTCACTACTATTCCTCTTTGCTTTAATTTTGTACTTTATACAGTTCTAAGCTACATAATACAACTTTAAAGCTCATTTTATAAACGTCTTTCTCCATTCAAGAGGCAGTGTACACAGAAGATTGTTCTGGTAGTAATATTAAGCAGACAAAGTTTACAACTTGCAAAGTTTGCATCTCAAAGTATAGATGTAAAGATGGATGCCAAACCACAACATGAAAGAGTCCAAAGTGCCTTTAACTGTTCATATTACCATCATATTAAAACATCCAGCACATTTCAGGGGCTACAAAACTCCCCTTTCATCAGGACTTAGAAGAATGGAATGGAGGCTTAAATGGACTCAAAGGCAACTATTAACCAAATAGATTTATATTATATATGGTGTGAAACCTCCTTTAGGATTGCAGTTCTAACAATATGTCTAGCAGCAGTCCAGAGCCTTACCAGAGCCTTACCAGAGCCAATTAACTCAAGTGAAAATTTCCTTGTCAGAAATCGAGGGAAGTGAGTCTTATGTGAAATGGTGACAAGGGATCCCCCGAGGTGTGGGGTCTAAGCACAAGCCGGTTTTCTCCACAGCTCCTGATAGTGGAGCTGGATTTCCCTGCATGCTGGTGCCAGGTTGTGACCCCCCAGGTTCTCCTTGCAGTAAGTGTGGAGACAAGCTGTGCAAGATGATATGGGCATATGAGGCACATCATAGGTGGACAGAGACAAACCAGGAGACAGGTGAAAGGTCAAGGCAGGTGGCAGACAAGTGAATCCAAGAACACAGGCAACAGGACAGGGGCAAAGGTATAGCCTTGAGCTTGGAGGCAAAAGGAAGGTTGCTCAGGCAATGGAAGCTTATCTGAGCATGCGTTAAATAATGAGAGGAATTAAGGAGCTGGACAGAAAAGGGCCAAGAAGCAAAACATATTAATCAGCAGGTGAGACGTGTGGCCGTCGATAGCTTCCAGCTCAGTGCAGCAAGGAAGTAAGAACAAATCACAAGCTTGTGGAACCATAGGTAACATATCAGCTATGCATCTAATCAGGGACAGTACCCCCGTCACCACCCACCACCCCAGCTGTCCTCACCCACCTAGGGGAAGCTTGAGAGACAAGGGGCCGAGACATCTGTGGAAGAAACCCAACATCAACCAGAGACTGATGTGCTTAGTTCTTGGTTCCCAGAGACTGATGTGCTTAGTAGAAAGCTAAACCCTGTCACCGGGTACAACATTGAGACTCACATGGCCATGATGATCTGCAGCTACTACCTAGTTGAAAGCCACCAAATGTAGGGTCTAGGAGCCAGGGTTCAATCCTGCGCCTAAGTAGAGCCAGATTTAAGTCTCAAATATAAGTCACTACAACGAAAATTAATCCAAAGAGCCCATAATCTGAGAAAATGTGTCAAGTTTGTTGTGCTTAGTGAAGAAGAGTTTCTCCATTTCATATATATAATCTACCTGACCCACTCAGTCATCAAGGAAGCCCTAGTGTCCCTCCATAACCTGCCAAGTCAAACATGATCCCAAGGGAGGTGGCCAGAGCTCTCCAGAAGTGGGCAGTAAATTGGACAATCCGAGACAATGTTTGAAGTCGTACCATGAAGATGAAAGATTTCTTTAATGCTCATGGAGCCCAGAGCAGAAGCTGAAGGCAGCCCAGGTAGTGGAGTTTGATGACACATTTTAGAAAACCTGTCCACCACCACCCAGACAACAATGGAACCTGCTAAGGAAGGTAGGTCAGACATAAAGCCTCTGAAATTGGTAGAGGCAAAAGTACACACACAGGTTGAAAATGACTGAACATAGTCTTTGACATCCTCACAAAGAGAAGGCCACCAGTAGTAACATTGAAGGATAACACAAGTGCGCTGTATCCCTGGATTTAACAAAAACTTGTAGACATGTGTCCATTTGAAGTGTTTGGGGTGCAGGTTAGGCACCACAATGGACTTCCCGAAGGAAATACAAGAATAGTGGAGATAAGTCGGCAACATTAGCTTGGTTGTTTTTGGAACCAGGCTGAAAAGTAATGTTAAAGTTAGCAAAGGAAAAGGCCCAACTTGCTTGTAAGGGGTTCATCAATCTGCAAATATGGAAGATTTTTGTGATAAGTATAAACAATGGTGCAATGTGGGGATTACTCTAACAGATGTCACCATTCTTGCAGGGCAAGTTTAATAGCCAGGAATTCCTGGTCTCCAATTACTATAGTAATGTAATACATATTGGTGCCAGAACACATTTTATTATTTATTATATATAGCGCTGACAATTTACGCAGCACTTTACATAGTTGCACATTTGCATCAGTCCCTACCCTCAAGGAGCTTACAATCTAAGGTCCCTATCTCACATGCGTACATAAAGGGCCAACTTAGAGAGGAGCAAATTAACCTACCAGCATGCCTTTGGAGTTTGGGGGGAAACCAGAGTACACAGAGGAAATCCACGCAAGCACAGGGAGAACATGCAAACTCCTTGCAGATAGTGACCTGGCCAGGATTTGAGCCAGGAACCCCGAGTGCTGAAGGGCAGAAGCGCTAACCACTACGCCACTGTGCTGCCCATAAACATTGCATTGCATTGCATTGCATTGCAGTGATTTAGTTAAAATCAGAGCACCTTGGAGCCTGAGTCCAGAAATCAGAGGTAGCAGGTACTGATTTTTAATGGCTATGGCATTTAGGCCTCTGTTGTATATGCAGGAATGAAGCATCCCATTTTTTCCCACAAAGAAAAAGTAATCACCAGTGGGAGAATCAGATTTTTTGATAAATCTGCAGGTTATCTTAGATATATTCTGACATGGCTTATGCCTCAGGGATGGACATTGGATAAACATGACCCCGAGGTGGGGAGGTCATGGCATAATAATCAGCAGGTGAGACACCCATAGCTGCTAGCTTAGTGCAGCAAGGGAAACACATGTTTGTAGAACCATAGGTACCAGTGAAACCACAATAGAAAGGAAGTAAGAACAAATCACAAGCTTGTGTAACCACAGGTAGTCAGTGAAATCCTAGCACCTCCTAAAAAATTTTTTCTAGAGTTTAGTACAAGGCAGGGAAAGAATGAATGGAGTTAAGGTGCTTTTACAAATGAATTGCAACACCCCGCAGTGCACACATACATTGCATTGTTAAAAGTGGGGTTTTAATGTGCATTATTGAATGAGCTATGATGTGAGCAAGCCCAGAACCAGCCACATAATTCTGTGGTCTAGCTATGGAAGGAGAAGGAAACTGGATTGATAAGCAAAAGGTATTTCACAATGTGATGCAATGTA
>NW_017307276.1:430550-465895 GCF_000935625.1 Nanorana parkeri | reverse complement strand
TATATACACACACACACACACACACACACAAGTATACTGTGTATACTAAGCTTCAACTTAAAACCCAACTCTCATGAACAAATTTTTGTTTGGGACAAAGGTTAGGTGTTTAAAAACTGTGTTTAGGTTAGGCAGTTCTGTGTCACTAAAGAGAAGATTTCACCGAATTTTCTGTCCTGGTAGCAGGATTTTATGGGAACAGAAAGCAATGGAGAGCTCCTCTGGAAGAGATGGGCTTTTTTAGGACCTTGTCAAATGTAATTTGCAAATGTGTGAAGGAAGAGCATTTTGGTTTTCTGTAAGAGTACATAGCAATAAAGTTGAAAAAAGACCATCATGCAGTAATGCTGGCCCGATTATATACCCTGTATACCTGTTTGTTTACATGAAATGGTTTAGTACAGCTCCTGCTGTACTTCCGTCACATTCCAATGTAAGTACTGCATGTCTCATAGAACAGAATGCTTTGGTTGCTTCTCCATTTCCTTTGCCACCAGGCCATATACAAAACGAAGCTGGATGTAGTATAAAGCAAGCATGATGGGGGTTGCTTTTGTGGCAGCTGAATGTATAACTGTTTTATGCAAGTTTATTGTGTCCAGAGTTGGAATTTATGAAACTAAACAAGGATGAATGATAAATATAAACAATACTGAAAAGTGAAAATAAGCATCTGTCAAAGAAGAACTTTTGGTAGAACTGCTGTTGATTCAGTTAACAGGAATTGTATTCCAAGGAAATCAGAATCCCGAATGACACATCACCAGTTGTAAGACCTTTATCCATGGGATTGCTGTTGTTGGAAGCGCTTCAGATTTTTCCGGAAGTATCCGTTGAGACTTATATGAGACATAGTCCAAAAGGTTATTACTAAGGAAAGAACTGTTGACCCTTCAGCCTAGTTTATTCCCATATGTGTATGTACAGTATACCTAAACTCCATGTAGCTACTAGTCATTTGAAATCAGTTTATGAGCCATTTTGCCTTTAGGTAATCTAATGCAAGTTTTCAGATTTTATTTTACAATAAAACAAATTGTAAATATAAATAACATATGGCTTTAAAAAATAATAATATCAATATATAACAGTGGTACCAGTTGCCTAATTTATACTTTACTTACAGTAATTTGTGATGTGTTAATTTATTTGTATGTACTTTTGGGTAGCGATTTTGTATTGTTGACAGAAAGTTTAACCTGGATGCTATTTAAAAGGTCAGAGAAAAGAGTGGCTTTACAACCTAAAAACACCAACATGATAGTGTGTTATAATGATAAAGGTTATCTTCCCTTTTATACCAAATTGAAAGGATCCATAAGGGATATACACAGGCACATCTCTCACTGAGAATGGGAGCCATTGATTTATGCAGATTAGGGATTTAACTTAGTAAAGGCTGTGTGATACTACCTCCTTTTAGAGAAACATTTTGTGCACAGACTTAAAACAGGGCGTTCGGCACAAGTAAGACACATTACAAAAAAAGGCTTAATAGCCTGGTTTCAGCTCTCAAATTGTTGCTGACCTCTCACATGTAGTAAAGGATTCAAACACACAAGGGTCCTGAAGGCAGTCACATCTGATTAGGCAGTATGTTATTTGTTACAAATTGTGAAACTGTGTAACTGTGTATCAGGGACATTTAAACAGACAGATCTGTGAAATTATTTGCCTGCAGTATTCAGGGGCCTTTTAAGGCAGCTCATGATATGGTGTAGGAAGCTACACCATAAGCACATTAATACTTTCACCACCTCTTCCCTCCAAAAAAAACCATTACAACCACAAGACATCTGATTGTAGTGCAATTTGTGATTCACAGTGGGTTTTCAGCTGTTAAATAGATCAAAACTCAGATTCTCCCAAATTGCCCGGAGAAGGGATTTTACATGGCTTGGCAATACTGCTTGACTTTGTGGAAGATAACACAGATAAAGAAATAGATTACAAAGATTCTGCTTCATTTCCAGAGAAATGAATAATATGAGGTGAATTATAATGCCCACATTGTAATTTCTCTCAGCCTTAACTCACTCAAATAGTGTTTATGGATCTGGTTTTTTTTACTTTACCCCGAGCCAAATTTGCTGTGAATATGATCAGTATATTTGACATCTATTTTATTTATGAATGTCTTGGAGCTGAATTTAGCCTCTTTAAATACCTACTGTATGTTTTTTCCAATCAGAGTTGGTGCTCTAAAGAACATTGTAAAGAAACCAGATGCATTCTGATATTGCCTTTATTTACAACATACTTTACTTACGTTAACATTACAATTGACAACTGGTTATCATTTAGAAGAATTGCCTTTCCTCAGCGTTCACTGTACTAGATTATATCATTCTCTGCGCAGCTCAGTTTACCCTGCTCCCCCCTCCAAAGCACCTGCTTTGTGTTCAGAGATTAGAAGGCTGGAAATATTCCAAGTCACTTTTGGGGGGAGGAGGAGCAGGAAAAAGTGAGCTTCTGAGAATACAATTTGATTGATTTCAGTGTATTTGCTATGAACTTTGAGAATCAGAACTCCTAACCTGCATACCTGCCTAGTTAGGTGTTTAAGAAGGTACTGAAGCATTTGGATCAGCAGATAACTCTTATTAACAGGAGAAGAGTCAGCAAAGGCAATCTCCATACATTGTAGGTACAGATTTCCTTTAAGCATCTCACACTTTTTATTCTTTTTAATGTAAAAGGAGGCTCAGAATGTAGTGCACTAAAACTAAGATGCCATGGTAAATAAAGAGAGGGAGATGTGTTTCGTCTTGTTGCTGGTAGTTTTTAATTCAAAGTTTGCCGCATCCACAAGTAGTGTAAATGTTGCAACTCCCCTAAGTATGATGAACAAAGTGTGCTGTACAATTTCCTAAGGCTAAACCTTCCCGTACCTAAACACTTAAAACCTAAACATAACATCTAAATAAAAATGGTTCCCCACACCGAAGCCAGAGAAAGTGAATAGTGACCATACGTTATTCGTCACTAGATATAATCCACACTCCCAACACATCAATCGAGTCCTGTACCACAATATTAACATCTTATTAGCCGATAGATCACTTACCCCCACTATCAAACGGGCACCACGGATGGTATATCCCAGACTAGGTCCTGCTCCCCAAAGCCAGAAAAATGGATAGTGACCATACACTGCTTGTCACTAGATATAATCCACACTCCCAACACATCAAACAAGTCCTGTTCCCCAATATTAACATCTTATTAGCCAATATATCACTTACCCCCACTATCAAACGGCACTTTAGGTGGTATATTCCACATTGAAGAAGGGACCCAGCATGGCCCTGAAACTTTGGCAAATTGACGCTTGTGACATGTTTCTTCAATAAATAAGCATAACAATTGAATGCTTTTGACTGAGTGCTGGTGATCTTCATCTTTTTTTTTTTTTTTAATTAAATACGTTTTTCTTTTTATTTCAATAATACGAAACATAGAACAAACTTATACATCCATAATTACATATAAAAACAGCAATACAAAACAGATGACAATACCTACAAACCCCGAAAAAATAAACAAAACAAATAAACCACAAAAAAACCTCTCCATATAAAATGAAATTAATTTTCCTCTCAACATACCATATCTTTCAAGCCACGTCACTCCTCAAAATACCAATAAAATTTAGGAGAGATATTATACGGAAGATATTATACCCAAAGTCCTTTACCATATTCAATCCACTTAACCCACATTTTACCATATTCATCCATACTTCATCTTTACTATACTAAATACCTCTCAGCCTTGCCCCTTTCACTATTTCTTAAACTTAACCCTTGGGACAACTTCACAAATTTGCATTGCCACAATACATGGTACCTTACAATGCACATATTAGTGCATTACAGTGGCATTTGTTTTAGTGCATTACAGTTTACATTTTTCAGTGGACTAAAGAAGCGCACCTGCATTGCATTGTATGCATGGTAATGCACTACCAGGCATTGGGGCAAGCTGTGCTGGAAAAATAGTACAGGTGCTTTTTTTAAATCCATTTTGGTGTGTTGGAAACTATTTAAATGAATGGGCTGACTTGATGTAATGTTCGTTAACACACCACATAACTTACATTAACGTGCATGCATTAATGCATCCCACAGATGTGAATGGGACCTTGGAGTGGAGCAAACATTTTAGCAAAAGCCCCTCTTGCCTTTCAAGTACATGTATACTTGCTAGAAGCTCTCTTTGACAGATTCACAGTCTCTTTATCTATGAACTCCCCTACAGTGGCCAGACCAGAATTTGGCTCCACCTACTTATCCCAATGGCTATTGCGAATAAAGCATATCCCAAGGCCACTCTTATTAGTTTGTGTGCACTAAGATGCCCCTTTCTTCACATTTGTTATGTCTGGCATAAATGTTTCATGAAAAATGCTCTCATGTAAATGTAATCTGACGATATGTGAAATTTACAATATCCTCTTTTTGTAGTGAAAATTTAGCTTATGTTTTACTCTCAGAAAATTAGAATAGCTTGTTATTAAGACCCCTTTCACACTGTCCGATCCGGAGGGATATCCGTGCATGGAACCCCTCCTGATCAGATGTCAGACGTACCAGGGAGCTAGTAGCGAGATGAGGAACCCACTGGCAGTAAGCAGCAGACAGTCCAGAAACGAGGTACAAGTTTAGGGATAATCCAAGAGAGGTAGTCAATGTCCAATCCGGGTCGAGGCAGCGAAGTTTCTAAGGCGAAAGACAGTCCAAGGGTCGGCAATCGGGAAGGATACAAAGGGGCAACAGGTAACAAGAGGATCAGCAGGGAGGCTAGGTGTCCACCATAAGGTGGAATAACTCAGCAATAAGCCAGAGCTCAGGCCAGGTTTTTATAGCCAGGGGAGGTAGGACCACCCCCTGGTCACCGAGGCAACCGGGAGGCTTCCCCCCCCGTGAACCAATGGCAGGCGAGGAAGATGGAAGGTGTGTACTGGGAACCTCTCCTAGCAAGGCTCACACCTGATAGCACGATGACACAGGAGCGCCATGCACACGCCACGCACACGCCGCGCGACTCGCGCACCCGCACCCCGGGCACCAGGTGTTCTACCGAGAAGAAGGGGAACCCGTGCCCTGCGCCGTGCCCATGGTCCCCGAGCAGAGGTAACACCCCCTGCTTCCTGACATCGGAGCAGTACGGATCGAATGTCACTGCTGTGACATCTGTATGCTTACAGTTTTTTCCTCCATCTTGCATCCCACCTTAGTGGTTAGCACTTCTGCCTGGTTTGAATCCCGGTCAGGACACTATCTACATGGGGTTTGCATGCTTTCCTTGTGCTTGTGTAGGTTTCCTACGGATACTCCAGTTTCCTCCCACATTCCAAAGACATTCTGGAAAGTTAATTGGCTCCTGTCTAAATTGGCCCTGTGTGCGTGATAGGTACCTTAGATTGTAAGCTCCTTGAGGGCAGGGACTTATGTGAATGAGCAGTATGTACAGCGCTGCATAAATTGTCGACACTATATAAATACCTGTTATAAATAAATGACTGGACCCCATGTCAGTCTATGGAGAATCCCATGTAAACCTGCATGTGTCCATTTACATCAGATTACTCCGAATCGGCACAATCAGGTCCAGCTAAACACTTTTCTGTTCGTTTTTCCACACCTGGCCGGAGCCAGGGACAACCGGGTGTAAACAGTCCATTTAGATCTGGCTGCATATAGAAAAACTGACCGGCGGACCTGATTGGACCGCCCTTCCGAAAGGGACCTAATTTACACAAATTGCATACATGTAGAAAACTCTTCTACTTGAGCTCTATGATGGCAGTAAAACTTCTTAAAATACATTTATTTGTCAGAAAATAAGACAGTTAAAAAACAGTGTGTGCTTTCACATTTATGTGCCAAGATAAAAGCGAAACAATAAAACAGACAACTGAGGTATTGTTACATAAGAAATTCTGACGAAATTAAGGGAAAAGTATGCCTTTCCCTTGAGTGTCTTCACTATTAGGACATAATACAAAAATTATGTCATTTCAAGACGATTCTCTGGCAGTGCCTGATTATTATTATTATACAATTAGTGTCAGCAATGCAGGCACACCTAGGTACCGACAATATATTGTACTTTTAATCTATAAAGGGGAAACCCTAGACAACTCCTCAGGTGCTGACCAGGTACTGACCAACCGAGGTCTCCGTGCTTGTACCTCCCCAGTTTCAAATTAGCTGTCAATCTGCTCCAACTTTAGCTCCATCTCACAGCTGTTTGGCTATTTCCCTCAAAGTTCAGTCCAGCCATATGCTTTCAATAATTTTCAAGTGCTCAGCTGTGTCACAGCAGAGAAAGCCAAACAGCTCAGACTGCAGCAGTGTGAAAGCGCACAGGTAGAGACGGCAGACGAATAGTGAAATTGATATCTTTTAATGACAAAATATATATATTTTTTAAATACAAACTTTCAGAACACTAGGTTCTTTCTCTGGGTACTATGTACTGATCAAATCTAAAGTGGAAGAGTACAGAAAAAAATATACAAATTCCAAGTACAGGCAGAAAATAAATACATATTGCCTTTGTTCAGAATCTGTATTATCTGTATATTTTTGTCCTCTACCGCTGTAGCTTTTTCGGTTAATATGCCCAGAAAAAGGAACCTAGTGTTCTGAAAGTGTGGAAATATTTATAGTTAGCCGCTAAAACTTTTTCACTTTTTGCCTTCTCTACCTGTGTATTCATTCCTGGATAACAGAATTTTTTTTGCTGTTTAGCTGAAAGTACAAAACAATCAGAGTAGCTGCAAAAAGTGCAATTATTATTATTATAAAGGATTTATATTGCACCAACAGTTTGTGCTGGGCTTTACAAAATGGAGGGAGACAGTACAGTTACAATACAATTTCAATACAGGAGGGTTATGAGGTCCCTGCTCGTGATAGCTTACAATCTAGGAGGAGCAAGTGATACAAAAGGTAATAATTGTGTGGGATGAGTTAATGGAAGAAGTAAAAGGACAATTTTGTCAAGGTGGGATAGGCTTCCCTGAAAACAAAAGTTTTCAAGGATTGCCTCAGGGTGGACAGAGTAAGAGATAAGCAGACAGATTGGGATAGGGAGTGCCAGAGGATGGGAGAGGCTCGGGAGAAGTCCTGGAGGTGAGCATGGGAGGGGGTGACAAGACAGCTGGAGAGCAGGAGATCTTGAGAAGAGCCGAGAGGACTAATTGGGTGATATTTTGAGATGAGGTTGGTGATGTTGCTGGGGGCAGAGTTGTAGATGGCTTTTAATATTGTTGTTAGTGTTTTGAATTTTATTAATTTGGCAAGCAGGAGCCAGTGGAGAGATTGGCATAGAGGGTGGCAGACACTGAACGGTTGGTAAGGTGGATGAGTATTGGAGCCGATCTGTAATCTGCTGTGTATAATTCAGACAGATTATTGCAGCACAGCCCAGAGAAAACAAGATTACAATGTTTTTGTGTTTGCAAAATTTGTATTGCCAATTTTTAGGAACCCAGCACTGAACATTACATGAACAGAATATTAATTGGTAGTCATCCATGTTGTCATGGCAAACCACATTAACTGTAGACATTAAAATACTGTAGATAAATTACACATTTGTACAATAACCCAGTAATTGCATTGTACCTATCACAAAGTACAGCTACTAGTGCATTCATGTAGCATGCCTACGAACTCATGCTGGGATATATGGTGAAAGGGGGAAACAGCATGCAAATGGCATACTGAGGTGCAGGGGAGGACTGACTGTTTGTGCAGTCAGGTACTGCCTGGGGGTCCATGGCCAAGAATGGGCCTGAGGCCTCCCCCTTAGGGTTGCCACCTGTCCGGGATTCACCTGGCTAGTCCTGTATTTGCTGTGTCCGTGTTTCAGGCCAGTTGAAACCTGGACACAAGATGTCACAATGTCAGGTGGATGGGGCAAACACGGGGTCCTGGTGTTACAACTTGAGTGCATGGAGGAGGCACAGGACACAGGGCGATGCAGGAACTCGGGGAGCAAGGAGGTGTCTGAAACACAGGGTGCAGATAAGTCTTGAAGGCCACACGTTTCTGTTTCAGGCAGATGTGTTGCTCACTATCTCTCCTTACACTCCTGGTTGTCTCTCCACTGTCTCTCCTGGCTGTCTCTCCTCTCTCTCCTGATTGTTTCTCCTCTCTCTCCTGGCTGTCTCACCTCACCCTCTCCCCTGGCTGTCTCTCCTTGCACTCTCTCCTGGCTGTCTCACCTCACTCTCTCCCCTGGCTGTCTCTCCTTGCACTTTCTCTTGGCTGATTCTCCTCACTCTCTCCCCTGGCTGTCTATCCTCTCTCGCCTGGCTGTCTCTCTTCACTCTCTCACCTGGCTGTCTCTCCTTGCTCTCTCCCCTGGCTGTCTCTCCTCGCTCTCGCTTCTGGCTGTCTCTCCTTGCTCTCTCCTGGCTGTCTTTCCACATTCTCTCTCCTGGCTGCCTCTCCTCCCTCTCTCCTGTTTAGTCTCCCAAAAAATTGCCACGTGGCGTTAGAGTGTTTGGGTTTGCTTATAGAAAAGGTGGCAACCCTATCCCCCCTCCTATAATTGCCAATCTCATTTTTCACTCGTGTGTCCCCGGGGAGTAGTGTCTCAGCTTTTGTCCCAGAATTAGCTTACAGTGCTGTTCCCACTCAGACAGGTGATGGTATACAAGGAGGGGAATTTATCAAAACTGAAGCAGACAAAATCTGGAGCAGCTGTCCATGGTAACCAATCAGCTTCTCTTTTATTTTCAAATGTTAACTGAACAAAGTGAAGAGAGAAGCTGTTTGGTTGCCATGGGCAACTGCTCCATATTCTGTCTGCTCCAGTTTTGATAAATTCTCCCCAGTGTGTTTTGGAAAGATACTATGAAGACAGATTAAATATACTTATTGTAGCACTCTAAATACATTTAAAGAAAAACTCTATTCAACATGTGTTAGACCAAGCAGCTACAATAACAGTCAAACCTCAATTTGTGTAAACTATGTTTTAAAAAATGGAAAACATGATGATTTTAAGGGAACTGATGACCATTGTTTAATTTAACTATACATAATACATGCTTAAAAAACAGGTGTTTGAAATATATTCTGAATTATTTTTGTATTATTGAAGATAGAACTAATTAAAAGCAGAAATACTTTTTTGATTAAGGCAGATCTTTAATGATAGTCACTTAAATACATCTGTGTATATATGATTCAGTTTATCTCTTGGGGATATTTATACAGCGATTACCTATTTCCCAACTTTGTTTTAAGCTAATTTCTCATTTGTATCATAAGTCATTTCAGCACTATCCTGGTACTGGTTCTAAAAAATGCAGAATACATCAAGAGCAAAGATAATATGCAAGTTGATCCTAAAGCTATCAACTACTCTGGGTTTACTGTAGTACATTCTGTGAAAAATTGTGTTAGGATTGCTTGATGTGGTTTACCACATAATGCCCATTGTGTTTGCCAATTCAAGATGTAATTTTGAAAAAAAGGTGTTTCTCCAAAACTTTATTATAATTCAAAGTGAATCATATAATAGTTGTCACCAGATCAAAAGGTGAGTGAAAATCTTCCAATGAGGACACCTGCTATGTTGACAGCTGTCTAACGGGAATCCCACTTACTGGGAGATTTTCTCCAACTTACTGTTGCATCAATGGTACACAGATAGCAAAGACAACCTGACAGGATTAAAGTTTTGGCTAGAAATACACTTTAACCGCTTGTTGTCCACCCGTTGTGAAAAAACGGATGGACAACAAAGTCCCATGGACGAGTTGCCGTAATTAGATGGCTTTTTTTTCTACTTGCGCACACCTCCTAGCGTCTTGACCCCCTCACCTTCAATCCCGGGACCCACTAGCCCATCTGCGGCCCGGGACCGTCTCGGGAGGGCGTCAGGAGGTAAGATGGGACGGCAATCAGCATCTTCCTCCTTGCTGATCTCCCTCTGTAGTGTCAATACGGAAGTGATGTGTAAATCATCACTTCCCATTCACCTGTCAGTCATCTGGCTGCTATAGCCAGAGAGAAGAAGCTGATGAAGCAGATCTCTGCTTCATCAGCTTCTTTTGGGGTCCCCCAGGTGACATTAGGGGTCTTAGAGACCCCTAATGTCTCCATAAAGAGGACCTGTCAGTGTGCTTTTGCTATTATATAGGGGGATTGCTATCCACCTATGTGATAGCAATAACAATAAGTGTAAAACAAAAATAAAAATAAAAAAAAAGTAAAGAAAAGCCCCCCAAAGTGTTTAAGTCCCCCCACCCCCACATTTACACACATATAAACGTAAATACTCGATCGATGCGCCAGCGCGCGAAAATGACAATTGCGTTCATCACTGATAACCATAAACTGATGAGTGGTAAAAGCTTTTAAAGCGGCGCATATGGCCAATTTTGGGTATTGTAGTTTTTTGAGGTTTCACTTGCACACACAATTTTAAGGCTTGACATGTTTGGTGTCTTTTTACCCGACGTGACCCCGTCTTTTATATTTTACCAAAACATTGGGGTATTCTGTGCTCGAGCAGACTCTGAAATGTTGCTCACTACTCCCGGGCTCCCTCTTATGGCCAGATAGGAGAGCATCATCTGAATGAGTCAGATGGGAGTTTCCTGTTTCTGAGTGTTGATGTCACCCCACTCACCATATATACTGTATATACCAGTCCAATCTGACCTTGCCCTTTCGTGATCTTCCTGCTAGTGCTTTCCTGCTGCTCTGAGTATCCTGATTCTGTGTATGACCCGATCCTGACTGACGTTCCCCTCTGGCTCCTGCTCCTGGCTTGTTCCTGACAACGCTGATTTCCTGGCTCCTGCTCCTGGCTTGTTCCTGACGACGCTGATCTCTGTGTCCCTGACCTGGCTTGGACGACTACCCACTCCGGCTCCTGCCTCTGGCTTGTTCTGGTTTAAGACTCTGCTTGCTCCTGTGGACACTGTTCTTAATAAATATTTTAACTAGCACCTTTTGCTTCTTTGGTTTTCATTGTGCTCTGACAGACAGGAAGGGGGTTTAACACTGTGAACTTCAAGTGGTTAATATTTATGGTGAGGTTTTTTGTAATTTTTTTTATAACCCCACATCTTTGGCATTTGTCTCTTGTATTGTGTTGTTGAAAAGATGACTTGTTATCATATTAAAATCTCTCCAGTAGTATGACATGTGTGTCTCCCCTATATTCTTAAACATATATTTTGATGTGCTTCATTGACTATAGGAATTTTTCTAATTTCAGACAAATTAGAGCTCAATTCATGATAATCTCTCTAAAGAATGTTTAAGTTATGTGATATCTTCTTCCTTTGTAAGATAATTTAATAGGGGCAAATTAGATTTAAAAGCTTATTACTGTTTATTATTATGTCCTATCTTTGGATAGTTTTTGTTGTGTTTACAAAGTGTTTGTCTCTTAAAATTATCCTAAAATTATCAAGTAAGCCAAATATTAAATCCTGTAACAGGATTTTGTTCTTCAAATACTCTATCTCATAAGATCCTCTACATTTAAATCAAAGACCTTATTCTCTTAACTTGTGAGGCTAGGTAATACAAATACATATTAGGTATACTGAGACCACCTTTTTTTTTTATTATTGTTGTTTTTGGGGGGGTTTTCTCCAGACAGTCATGTTTAGAGTATAGTAAACAGGAGTATCTACATGAAATGTATTATTTTAGATGCTATGAATTATTTTTTTATAGAATTAGTATCTATCTAGTTTAGTTAATACACTAGCTATTCTTTGTGACTAAATATAAATAAACAAATCTGAACAATTAACTCTGAATATATTTTATGGTTATACTTTAATGTAACACTAAACTCAGGAGTTAAATATTAAAAATGCATTCAAGTACCTTAACTATTAACAAAAATGTATCTTATTTTTGTATCACTTGGCTGTTGTAAAGTAGCCACCGCTCCAAGCTCGCTCCAGTGATGGACTATAACCTCATGTTTAGTAAGCTAATTCGTATTGAGATTTTAATAAGCTAGTAAATCCAGTAATTCAATCAACATATTTACTTATAGGGCATTAAATGATTTAGTTTGATTATGCCATGTAAGGTTGGCAGAACCCTACATTGTCTGTGCTGTTTTGCAGCCTTAGGCCCCGTTCACATGTAGCGAATTATCGCGCGATTTCCGCCGTGTTATCGCGCATTTTTGCCGCGCGATATCGCGAGAAGTCGCCGGCCAATGCTATTCAATGGAGCTGTCTTAACTCCATGTCGCGCGTCGCTCGTCGCGGTCGCAAGTCGCTTCTACCGGACCCTTTTTTCGGCGGATTTTGCGCGATTTTGCCTTTTTTCTATGGAGCCCGACGGAGAAGGTCGCGCTACCGTCGCTGGATCGTCGCTGGAACGTCGCCCCGAAAGTCGCGCTATCCCGGCCGTGCGGATCCGCTGCAAAAGGTATGTCGCTACGTGTGAATGGGGTCTTAGGCTTGACAAATTATCCTGCATAATATAAAACTTATCCACTTTCAGTTTTTATAAAAGGTTGGAAAAAAAGATGAACCTGCCTATGATCATTCTAGAGTTTAGGACCCTACAGTGTTTCAGAAAGCAAGGTAGCTGCCTATTAGTTTTGCATGTTTTCTACATACTACCTAGACAAGAGTAAAAAATTGCATAATGTTTGTGGCATCTTACAAAACATAAATCATCACATAAGATAATATTTTGTATATTATGCAGCCTTATGCAAGAGATTGGGCTCCCTGGTCAAATTGCATGTTCTGTTTATCCTCTCAATAAAAAGAAGTTAACGCAAACACTAACTTAAAATTATTATTTACAGATGGGAAACACTGAATCCTAAAATGAGTAATCTGAAAAAGTTCAAGAAACTTTCAAGTACCAGTTAATACATCAGTGTTATTTTTTGTAGTGTTCGCTTGGCTTATTGGGCTTTTTTCAAGTCAGGTAAATTCTGCTTACACACAACAGACACATGTTTCTCTAAGCAGCAAATAACTAAAAATAAAGAGAACTGACTCAAAACAGGGGTAGGCTTTAATACCATATCTAAACGGTTACAATTTGCTTACAATTTCCACTGTCTCAGGTATTTGATTATGAAATTGAAGGTAAAGTTTATCCTAGGCATGTGTGTCTGCCAAAATTAGTTTTGTTTCATTTCTATTCATCAAGCAAATAATTTTGTTTTGTCATATTCCTTACGTTAGAATGATTAACTTATGGAATGATTCGTTATTTTGGCAAAATTAGTTAGTATTCATTATGCTGAATCGATTCGTAATTTTTGGCGGTCGGTTGTTCATTATCACGTACAACTCGTTATTTCGGAAGACTCGCTATTAATAGTAGTAGACAAGTTGTCCGAAATTCAATTCGGTTCGGGATTCAGATTCAGATGTTACGAAGATCTGGATGGTGCGATTTTTTTCCAACCACGTTCAAAAAAGGAATCTCAAAATTTGAATGAATCGAACAAGCCCAAATTTTCGTTATCATTTTTTGGGGATTAATTGAAATGTGTTACTGTTATTCGGAGATTCGGATATATCCAAATCTCAGAATAACATAAATTTGTCCGCTTTCTGTCCCCACATATCTAGTTTATCCATAAAACTGCAAATATGAGAGCTACCATTGTTGACTTAATTACCTTTAGTAAATCATCCCACCTGAGTAGTAACATAAGGGTGATAATAACAGTCCCCGTGCACCTATACATATGTCAGCTACAACAGATCCATTATGTCTAGCTTCAAATGTCCCCTTTCAGTTAAAAAAAGTTCTGGAAGGAAGAAAACCTTTAGCGGTAATCATTATAGGCTAGACAGGTATAGAGATCTTCACTCCATATGACTGTAAAGGACATGCCAGGAGTGGTGCACTTTTCCATTGTGCAGTGCTGTTTGCACAAATAGGGTCTGCTTGGAAGAGGCACCCAAGAGTGAAACTTTGATACATTTTTCTTAAAGTGACATTAAAGTAAACTAAATTTTCACCCCCAATGTTAATGAAAGCACTTACCTTAAATGATGTGTCTTTATCCGATCTTCTTCTTCTTTCCTGCCGTTTTCATCTGTCCCTCCAGCGCTGCGGACTCCCATCCAGCGCTGACTCTTCTGAGCTTGCTGGCACTTCCTGTCCCACGGTGTCTGCATGCGGGTGCGCGCGTCCATATACTTACCTTGGGTCTCTCCTCGCGTCCCGGCCGAAAATGTGAACTGCGCATACGCCCGCCCCAAGATGCTCTGCGGCCGCCCGAGGATCTTCACATTTTCGGATGGGAGCGCGCAGGGAAGACACAGGTGAGTATTAACCTCTGTTAAATCGTTTTTTTTAAAAACACTTTTTGCATAGATCTAGTGCTTGCATAGATCTACTGTTATGTGGCAGACATTGTCCTAGCTACCAGTGAATGTTGCAAATAAGAACTATTTGAAACTGTTGCACTGTTGACTGTTGACTGCTGACTATTCTTCTGTATTCCAGCCCCAAGACTAAAATTAGCAGTTAACCCTTGAGGTGTGGGGGTTAATTTTTTTTTTACTGTAATTCCTCTTTAAAGAACAGATTTGCATGACATGATTCTCCCTTCTGTCTGGTTCAAAGCAAATACAGCATTTTACAGTATCAAATCACAGATTCAAAAATTCCTCCACAGCAACTTAAAGGTTTGATATTAAAGCAAATAAACATTTGGATAGACTTGTTGCAGCTAAAGGATTAGGTGATGAGGCAGGGGGTAGGCTTTACCACAGCTGGAGTGCCAAGGCATCCTACCTTTGTGGTACAGCATTCCAAAAAGCAACAATTTCATTTTGTCTCTCTCAATTTTCCTCAAGTCATTGGTAAAATCTCAACATTGTAACAAACTTTACAGCTACAAACAGCAGCTGAACTGGAAGTTACAATGTATTTTTTTCACACATTAACCCTCAACGCATCATGGTTTCCTTTTTAATAGTTACAGAGCATGACCAGGTAGATAACTGCCCATGAGATCCAATACTTCACACACAAAAATAAATGTAGATTCAATTCCACATTGTGATCCATCAGTTGTAATGCATTCAAAACATTATTGCATTTCTCCTCTCTCTCCAAAAATACCCAGAATACATAACAAGGGATTATTAGAAATATGGACTCCAAAGGCTATATTTATTATGTCCACTATTTCCTGCCAATATCATTTCAGCTTCGGGGCATCGCCACAGCAGATGTATTAACGAACCAGGTTCAACCCCACACTTTGGACATTTAGAATTTTGCCTGAATCCTATCCTATGTAGGAATTCAGGGGTCCGATATGTTCTATGTACAATATAAAGCTGCGTCAATTTATGCAATGCAGATGGTGAAACTAATTGGATTGACAGCAACGCCTCCCTCCAGAGGGCTACATCCAGAGGCCCCAAGTCCATTTCCCAAGAGAAGTTCATTCTTATGGTAAACATACATTTTAAATATAACAAACATAGTGATGGAGGTACACATATTAGCAGAGTTTGAGTAAAACTAATGTAACATAAGTGAATAGAGTAAATAATGTAAAATACCAAAAAGCACACTACATATACACACAACATATGAACTACTTCATAGAATTCCAGAGAAAGACATCTTTCAAAGTAAATATCTAGAGGGAGTTTCACTGCAAATGCACTGTACAGAGGGAGGGATCAACTTCCACTTATACAGTATAAAACACTTCATCATGTGCTGTAACACTTGCAAGGAACACTCTGAAGCGTCTGATTTTGATTGAATGAGAATATCTTCTTGTGCATAGTAAGTAAGACACTTATGCAGTTTGGTTTTGATTTCTTTTTGCTTTCTCTGCTTCGTTATACATACTTGTTAGATGGGAACAACAATATGTTTAAATGTGTAAACAGTGAACACTAATCCTTCTAGACCAACATAATTATAACAGTTCTTCAAATAATTATATTACTGCATGAGAATGAGTGGTTACGTATTCTTGTTAGAATGCTGGCAGTCACTACTTTGATGGGATAGTGATTTCACAAGCATTTTTATATTTTAATGTTTGACTGACTATGCTAAATGTCCATGTTATAAAAACATATCTTGTATGCTGAATGTGATTATTGATCATTTTACAGATTAATACAACCATTTCATAGACTACCAATACTAAGATAGCACAATGTGTTTGTCCTTTATCTATGTATGTCATTTTGAAATGATGATGTGGCTAATGGTAACATAAAAAATAACAGACATACCACTTTGAACAGAAATGTATAAGCTCCAAAGACATTGCTGTGTTGCTGTGCTTTCCAAATCAAAGTGTTTTCTGATTTAAATTAATAATTCTAGTCAAAAGTTGATATGTTCTGTTTATGCTGAGATGACCCATTTGAAAAACATAGATGACTGATAAACAGAAAAAGTTTAGACCAATGTTCACCTTCTGTTTAATGGACTCATTTCCTCTGCTGGAAGTCTTTTCAAAGCATCTACTACTCTTTGGGCAAAATAATACTTTCTAATGTTACTCTTGAACCTTCCTCCTGTTAAGAGCTTGTTCACACGAAATTTGGACCAGATCTGCATGAGTTTCCGCGTTCCGTTCCATATTTTGGGGTTTTCTTAGCCTAAAATGGGCTTTCAGTGCATTACAGGGCTCTTCAATGCATGTTTGATGCGTTTGCATGCGCTTTGGTGCGCTCCAGAGCAGAAAAAATAGGGCATGCTGCAGTTTTCCACATGCTCTGGAACTGAATGCTGTGGTGTGAACTAGGGCCCAAAATACCATTGGAATACATTGGATGCATTTTTGTATGTGTTCTGTAACTGCTCTGCTCTGCATCTGCTCTGCACTTGGTGTGAACAAGCTCTTAAGGTAATGCCCTCCTGCTATTAAGCTCAGCTTCATATTAAACATAAGGCCCTCCTCAACCATATTCACACCCTGAAGGAGGAAGTGTAATTAATGTTTTAAAAACAATAACACTCTCCTCCTAAACATATGAGTAGGATTTCTAGGAATCCTATGAACTGTCTAATTTAAAGAATTTGCAGCCAAAATGCAAAGTTCATTAAGTCTGTATTGTTTTTTGTTGCTACTTTCTACTTGGTCTTTACATATCTTTACATATCTTGTATTTCTTCAAAGTGTATAATGATATGATACACGGAAGGGTGGTAGGAAAAACAAGCAGTGCCCTTAATTGAAGTGAAACTCCAGTTATGTTAAAAAAAAGAAACACAATTCCATCTAGGTGAACTATATGGATTCCACAGATTTTAGATGACTTTTTGCAAGTCAAGCAGTGTGTGCTACCTCTTAGAAGCAAAGATCCTGACTTGTCAACTATGGCATATAATTCCCCCCACCCACCTATGGCACCAATTACCGCTCACCTGATCTTCTGTCCAATGTTAGCTTTTGTGGTGCCTACTCTCAAACTGCCTCTTTGATTAAAGATATGGAGGGCGAAGTTCCCTTTAACACAAACAAATGATGCTGACATAATAAAAATGACATCCCAGTAAACTGATAGTTCCATAGCAATGCAGAAAACAGTCTAGCCGGGTAAAGTTGTGCGTAGAAATATTGCCAAAGGAATTTAGTTCATAGCTGTTTGACATATCACGGGTGTCTGTAAATGGTGTTCTGAAGTAGGAGTAATAAAGTCCTTCTACAGGATATAGATGTTGTAGCTGAATGTTGTTTACTTTGGATTTCTAGACAGACTGCATACTCTAGAAGTGAGTTATGAATATTGTAGAAAACAAAACAACTCAAATACCCATTTGTAAAAATGCAAAGTGTTCACTTTTGCATCTAAAAATGAGAAACATCACATGTTAAAGCTCTAAATAGGTATTTTTCTTCCATATTTTAAAGAGCCACTCTACCCAAAACTAATTTTCAGTGTTTGGTAGATGATGGAGCATTAAACTACCTAACAGTGTTTCATCTCCCTGGAACTCCATTGCTGAGATCTCTTTCTGTATGCATTTTAGGAAGGCATGGGGACATCCAAACTCCAAGATAGGTGGGAATAGATCGTGATACTATAGCAAGGAGATCTCACTACAGGTTTCCCTAAGAGATATGATAAGCAAGTGGGTGACTCAGTGGGTGACCAGTACTCGACTAATGTTGGGCCAGTACAAGTTAGATTCTGTATAGTTGCTATGGATTACTGCATTTAGGAATACAAACTTTTTTCAAATGGAGCAATACATTTTCTTTGATTCTATTGGTGGTAGGGTTTAAAAAAAAAGGTTTACTGTGAGTCCAGGAACGGTTCTGAAAGTACCTATAGAGGAATCATTCATGTATTGTTAACCGAAGGCAACAAAATGTGAAAGGTAGGTGATTTCCCAAAGGACAAAGAAAAGTGATGTGGGGAAAAACCCATTAAATGGGCCATGAATGACGATTACTAATATAATTAGTAAGGGGTATACTGTATGTAGAGTGCATTTGATTCCAAAAACAAAGGACTCACAAGTAACTTATGTGTTTTATTTGTGGGGTTACACTTAAGAACACTATTTGTGGGAGCTCTGAGTACTAAATTGATTGTCCGATCGTATGTTTAGGTATAAAGTGAAAATCTAAATTCCCTTTATTTCATCACAAATTCATCCTAATACCGTATTACTTTTTGGGTGCAAACCCATGCAGTTTCCATTGAAATTAATTAAAACTTTTTAAATAGCAAACACAAGGAAATATATGTACTAATACATATATGCTTGTATGAATGAGCGTGGACCTGAGTTGAGGAGTATACAAGTACGTTGATGTGCAATGACACATCTTTTTATGTACGTTGTCGCAAGCATTTCCTTTAAGTTCAATAGTAACCCATATGTGTTCAAACTAGGGATGCACCGATACCAGTTTTTCGGTATCAGGTACGGGTACTAGGGATGCACCGATACCAGTATTTTGGTACAGAGTACGAGTACCAATAATTTTTTTCGGTACTCGTCGATACCAATTACCGAGTAACGGAAGCCAGGTGGCGTGTAATGACTCGCCACCTGGCTTCCTGATTAGCCGGGAAGCCGGGCAGCATGTAAAGACTCGCCACCCGGCTTCCCGATTAACAAGAAAGTCCCCTCTTACCTTGGTATGTGCAGGCTGTCACCCCGGGGCCTCTCCAGCGAGAATGCGGCCTTCCTCCGTTACCAAGCCGGAGCCGTCTGGCTGGCCAATGAGGAAGCCGGGCGCTGTGTAATGACGCAACGCCCTGCTTTCTGATTGGCCAGGAGGCCGGCTCCATGCTCTCTCGTCACTTGTGATGAGAGAGCATGGAGCCGACTTCCCGGCCAATCAGGAAGCCGGGCAGCACGTCATTCCACGCTGCCCGGGTTCCCTATTGCCCGGGAAGCGGCTCCATCCTCTCTCGTCACTTGTGATGAGAGAGCATGGAGCCGACTTCCCGGCCAATCAGGAAGCCGGGCAGCACGTCATTCCACGCTGCCCGGGTTCCCTATTGCCCGGGAAGCGGCTCCATCCTCTCTCGTCACTTGTGATGAGAGAGCATGGAGCCGCTTCCCGGGCAATAGGGAACCCGGGCAGCGTGTAATGACGTGCTGCCCGGCTTCCTGATACCGGAAGTACTCGTGCTAGGCAACTGAGCATTTGGCGGAGTACGAGTACTCGCCCAAATACTTGGAATCGGCACTGATATCGATACTAGTATCGGTATCGGTGCAACCCTAACGAGTTCCAATATTTTTTTTTCACTCGCCGATACCAAGTACCGAGTACCGGTGCATTGTGCCCCGATTATGAGGAAGTCGAGCGGCAGATCATAACCTGTCGCCCGGCTTCCTGATTGCCTGTGAAGCAATGTTCCAACAAAAGAACACCGGCTTCAGAAACTGCCTGAATTCCTGACCAATCAGGAAGCTGGGCATCGAGTCATGAGGTGCCTTCCGGCTTCCTGATTTGTCAGGAAGCCAGGCTGCCTAGGAACAAGTGAGGCCGGCTTACTGATTGGCTACGGCAGAGAAGTAATACATATTAACTGGCTGCTGCCTTAACTCACAAGAACCTGCCAATTGAGGAGTACCTACAGTATGTCAATAAGAACTGATTTTTACGAGCCTGGTGATGTAGTCAAAGGATGTAATTAAAATTGTTTCACACTACAGGAAAAACGTGAAAGAAAAAAGTAATGCTGGTACATGCTCTATAGGGGGAGAGTGAGTTTTGGGGTTACATTTGGATAATCCCTGGATATAGCCTCTAACTCCTTAATCAGGACCATGGACAGAGGATGAGAGGAGAACTGAAAGTTCTTACTCAGTCCTTACTTTAGAGCATGAGTACTTACTGCTGATGCTTTTGACACAGAGGGGAAGAATTATCCCTTTTGTTGCCTGGAATGGACAAATTATATGAAAAAAATAGTTAGTAAGTAGTTATGCAAAAGAAAGCAATAGTTATGCAAAAGAAAGCATGCGTTGCTTTTTAAATCCACAAAAAAAATTAGAGTAACATTTGTGCTAAATAAGCATGAGTTATCTGAACTAGGGTTGGCAAGTCTCCAGCTCTGAAAGCTGGAGCTGACTATATGACCTGCACCTAGAGCTGAGCTGCTGACCCAAATTTTTTTAAATGAGCCCCAGAACAAGAGCTAAGCTGATGGAATGGCTTTGAAATTATAATGCAATGGAGCTCTGGAGCTTAGGCTGTAACCCAATGGAAACGCGCGTTAGGGACGGGCGGAAATACGCCAAGGTGGGAACGAGACCATTAAATACAATGGGATTTATATTTTTGAGCGTTTTGTAGAGCGTTTGTCGAGAGTAGAACGCGCTACAAAACGTTCAGGTGTGAACGAGGGCTTAGAGCTGAGGCTCACACTTTGGAGCCGCTCCTGTCAATTTAACTTTACATGAATGACACAAATTTAAAATAACGTAGCACATATGAAATACATTTAGCAATAGGAAAACAAAGGTACTTTAATTATTTTTTATTTATATTAGATTTTTTATCCTAGTATGTGACATTTGGTCGTATGATCTCAGTTGAAGGAAAGAAACAGAGATCAGATTGCATGGCCCTTCCCTGCAATAGAAAGCAAATATCTAGACTATTAGTCACTTTTAGTCACTTGAGACACCCCTTGAACCACCCCTTATAATATTATCTATTACAGCAAAACCTTTACCATAGCTTTAGAGTCTCAGTAAGTCCAGTTTAGAGACTTTTTCTACCCCTAAACCAATTATTCCTGGCTTCCGGGAGTCAAATTCTATGTAAGCACCATATCAGACCATGTCAGAGCTTTGACAGGGTTGATAAGGTTGAGGTTGTCCTCCTCCTCACTTTTGGCCTCTGTTAAATAATATTTGTGGTACTTTCTAAACATGAACAATTACCTTTAAAGTGAACCTGTGCCCAAATTATTTACAATAAAGTATTTGCAAATTCTGAATAAGCTTTAAGGACCATTTAACCATCATATCTGAATGATATTCAGTTTGATAAAGCATTGAATATCATAAACAACTGTTAATTTGTTAAAATAGATTAGCAAATATTTCACTGGCTTTTATATAGAAACTTTCGATTTGGGTCACAGTTGGCAATCTTTGGTTATCATAGAAAATGGTTAGATGATGTCAAACATCATCTAGAATGAATATCAGTTGTTAGGTATTAAATATAATAATCTATAAACCAGATATTTACTAAACAATTATATCAACAAAGCTTTCTGACTTTTGCAAACTTTTATGTAATTATCAGTGAGTAGTTTGTAGGAGCCCAGATGCAGGGGACTTGCCATTACAAACGGTACCTCCACACGAGCAGACCTGGGTTATGCACGGTCTCTCATGTGGTGGTGACCGGAACAGGAGCAGTCCGGAATGTGGTAGCCAAAGCGATATCCAAAGTCGTAGTCTGTGAGAGTAGCAGGGGTCAGGGGCCGGAAGCAAGATTCGTGGTCAGGAAGTAGCAAGGTTGGGTACACAAGAAATATACTATAACTAATAAGGTAGGTAACCAAGCACAGATTGATATGTGAGGCTAGCATTTGTACCTGCTGACATCAGGGTGCGGTCATCTCTGGAATCGGGGTTGTTTCTTAATTGTCGAGCACAGTATTTTTAAGAAGACACACAGTGCGCGCGTGCGCACTACCCGGCAGCTCTACACGACGGCCATCGCAGAGCCAAGTGAAGGAGACGGGAGCCGCTGAGCTCGGGGGTGCGGGTGAGAGCTTGTCTGACCTGTGGGTGTCTGCAGGGACCCCCTTCATGGTGCACAGGTGGGTATTACAGTAATATAGTAATATAGCTAAGGTCAAAAGTCAAAGTTCATCTTTTGAATTTGAAGAGTTTTGCCTTTTCAATGTTTCTCTGGATACATTAATGAGGGGAAAAAAAAGTTTGAATGAATTTTGTTTTATCATTGTTATAATTAGGGTACAGTTTTGACCCTCACTGATTTCCTAAGTAACTGTGTTTTTTCATATTGAATGTTAAGTAATAATAAAGGTCAGTTGAGTGAAGAGAAAATACCTTTTTTAATTTAAATACATTTCTGCAAAAATAATGAAATTCAACCCTAACTGCCAATATGTGATATATAAATGCTTCCATTAACTCAACCCAATTAAAAAGATAATCAGGTCTTTAAACACAACCAGTCTTAACTACAGCCAGCGCTGTCAATATAAACTTTATTTATTTTGACACTTATCATGATGCACATAACCATCACAAATAATAACAAGCATGTAATGCCATGATCAAACTAAAGTCTTGAACACATCAGAAAATAATTGCTATATCCATCTAGTATGCAATAGGCTATAAGGCAATTCCTAAGGCTTTTCTGACTACATTGAATCACAGTGCGAGCCAACATCTTGATCTGGAAAACACTTGATTTTTCACAGGGATGGCCAGCCTGCCAAATTTCTCTAAGAGCAGCATAACATCATCCAAAAATCATAAGTAATCCTGGAAATACATCCAACAAACTGCAGACTTCTCTTGCCTCAATGGTTTTGACCCCCCCTTTTTTTTTTTCTGTATTACTTTTAACTGTCATGTTTTTATTGTCACCCGTAAACCTGTAGTGGAGTTTTTTCTTTATTTCTCATTGGGAGGGGGTGAAGGGAAATCCCTCAAACAGGGACATAGGCAAAAAACATTTTAGTAGACCGAGGGTGTGTGCGAATTTTTGACAGTTTTATTGACTTCATGTCCTGTTGACAACCTCATATGGATGTCACACAGACAGGAAATGATGGAAAATCTCCACAATGGGATCACAAACAAAAATGGAAATCTGAGAGAAAATTTACGGGTCTATTCACTAAGCTGTCGTAGGCAGCCAAGTGAATAAACGACCGGAAGTGAAGTGAGCCGAACGCTGTTCGGCTATTCACTTCAGGCTTGTACGGCTGATTTCAGCCGTATATATCGGCTGAAATCAACCGTACATCGGCTTGCTTTGTGCGGCTTCGGGTCGGCCGAACATGCTCAGCATGTTCAGCCGACCCGAAGTGCAGAAGGAGTTCGACTCGCTGCTGTTCGGCCTATTGTCATAGATGCCGAACAGCAGTGAGTGAATAGCCGAATGCCGCTGAGCGGCATTCGGCTCGGCTGTTCTGCTCGGTACCTCAGAGGGACCGAGCAAAATAGAAAAACAGTTAAAAAAAGTAGTAAAAAATAAAATAGAAAACGATTGGGCGAAGCTAGCAGTGACAGCTAGCTCCGCCCAACTGTTTTCTATTGGGCAAGTGGTTCTGCTGCCGTCAGAATTTAAAAAAAACACCATAGGAATGCATAGCTAGATTCCTATTGGCTATTTCACTTTGCAATAGCCAATAGCAAACTAACTATTGCACCCGCCCTCTGCTGCTGTCAATCACTAGAGGGGACCTGATGGAGAACTTCAGGTCCCCTCTGCTGATTGACAGCAGCAGTGGGCGGGTGCAATAGCTAGTTTGCTATTGGCTATTGCAAATTCAAATAGCCAATAGGAATCTAGCTATGCATTCCTATGGTGATTTTAGTTTTTTTTATTCTGACGGCAGTCAACGGCTCCGATGTCAGAAGAAAAAAAAAAACAGAGCAGGGAAAGGTTTAATCTGCTCGATCGAGCAGAGTAAACATTTCTGGGAGAAAGTGTTTCTCTCTCGGGCAGCCGGGAGACGCTATCTAATAGCGGGAGACTCCCAGAGCATCCGGGAGAATTGGTCTGTCTGGAGATCAGTGTCCCTGGTTACCTGGTAACCAGGGACGCTGATCTGTCTGTGGAAGTGGCCAGGGCCAGCCGTGAGAGCATATGCCTTCGGCTCGACTGATCCGCTCGGCCGACTTCGGGAGCTGTATGGGCTATAGTGAATAGCCCGTACAGCAGCCCTTCGGTTTTACTGAACCGAAGGGGTCCTGGGGCTGAAGCTAGCCGAAGGATCAACCGAAGCTACGGCTAGATCCTTTGGCAGCTTAGTGAATAGACCCCTTAATTTTTTTCCCATATCCAAAGTGCCAATCTTAAAAAATATCTAAGCTGAAACATTGTAAAACATGTTTTTGTTAGAGTACAGTTTAACCCTTTTGTTGCTAGCCTTTTTTTCTTCCATTTTTTCTAACATGATTAAATACTAATTTTTGGCCTAAAAATTACTTAAAATAGCTACAACTTTACATATTTCCTGAAGCCTATCAAAATGTATGGTAAATTGTTTATGTTGCACAATGTTAGCGCATCTGTTTATCTGTTTTTCTGTGCCTCTCTAAGGAGGTCTGTTAGACACCTAATGTCACCCCTACACTCTCTCTAAGCAAACTGAGCAGAAACTGTGCTCATAATGCTGTTTTCCTGACTGCAGTAGCCAGGGTTGGGAACACTCAACCTGGAAGTGCTCAGAGCTGAGTGCTTCTGGGTTCATGCTGCTCATCCTGAGGGTGTTTTTCTTACCTTCCTAGCAGTTGAAAAGTGACTGGTGTCTTTACAGCCACCTAAATCACTTCTACTAGAAAGCTGGCAGCCTGGAGAAAAATGTAAGCAAACTTTCAGCTGGTATAACATCTGGGAGTTTGTTTACATACCAGTACTGCCTCTCCTGCAATTGTTACAGCAGTGGCAGAAAATAAGGTTTTTGTGCCTCATTGTTAGATTTACTTATTATTTCCTGTACTGGAGAAGAAGAGTAAGTGAGAGGTATTTTTTACACAGTGAAGGAAAATCCCCAATTAGCTGTCACAGGTGTCCCCATTTGAAGATGTTCCCTTCTATTCCTGTTGTGGTAACAACTATAAAATTATATTTCCCATCAATTTCTGTCCCATTGGCACCAGGACTAATAAAGAGGTAGAACACAGTGGGAACATAAACAGCAACAAAAAATCTGTCTAACACTTTCACACTCAAAACTGTATATTTCTTTATATAATGCCATTCAAGTTATATGATACGTTTTGGAGAAATTACAGAATTCCTTGAACACACATAGATGTTGCTCTGATACATAACATCTGGAAAAGTAAATAATAGTAAAGAAAATTCTGCTTGGTAATGGCCTGCATTTCTGCAAGAGTAAACTTGGGGACAAGCTGATTAGCATTTAAGGATTTGTTTAAATTCCTAAGGAACATTGTGTAGCAAATTATTTAGTGTGCATTGGACAAGAATATAACAATTGTTATAGCATAAAAAAATCTAATAAAAATGAATTATGGAACTTAATTAATGTGTGGGTAGAAACTTTTGGAATGAGAATATTTGCAATCACAATGCGTACTAATTACTTTAATGAGACAAAGTAATTATTTGTAGATGATAATACAGGACAGTGGAAGAAAAAACATGATGTTCACAAAAACGTTAGGCAATAAGCAAAGCAATAATGCAGATCAGAAAATATCCTTAACCAGTGGTGGGCATTGCACCTCCAAAAAACGTTATCGAAATACACAGGGCATGTGTTGCATGCCTTGTCCTGCTTCCCTGCTCCTGCCTCCTACCCCCTCCTTCCCTAAGATTAGCCAGCAATACCAGGCTGTCAAAATGATAGCGGGGAGTTGCTGTGTAAGTACAGCAGCTATTACAGAAGCTACTGTCACAATACAAACTGATTGTTAAGATGAGGGATAGAGAAATACAAGAAACATTGGTACTTTTGTAACCAATCTGATTCATTAATTTGCAGATCAAAGGGTTGAGCTTTGATCTTGTGCATGATGCCAGTAAAAGCAGTCTGATAAGTAAAATAAAACATGTTTTCAAATAAAATGTGTTTCTATTTAGCCCCTTAGTAACCCTTAGATTATTCTAATCAGACCTAATTCATTTATTCATCCTTTTCTCCCTTTAGCTATTATCTTCATGCTGATTTTTTTTGTTTATTTCTATTGTAACCATTTATTTTTAAGCTTTTTTTTTCTATTTTGTTCAGTAAAGCTGAACTTTGGGGAAAAAAATATTTACACTTGTGGGTCCCCCTTCCCCTTGCAAAAGTCAATAGCTCAAGGGGATAATGAAAAAAGTGCTATAATTACTGTACACCTCGCTTCTTCAGTCAGTACTACAGTGTGGGTGGCCCCACTCTATGAGTAAGCACATAAGAGATCTCCTCTCCTGTGTACCCTATTTTATGGATTTATTAACTACCTCCGGGCCGGCCGCTGTATAAAAACGGCTGGCCGGGAGCTCTCTAGATCTGAGCGGGCGTCTTTAGACGTGCGCTCAGACACGCCCCCAGAAATGCCCGATTTTTAAAAACAGGCAGCTATAGAGCCGGCGGATGGCTTGTATGGGGAAAGGATCGGTGTGGCCCGTTGGTCCCGGGCTCCGCTGTGCCCGGTGCGAGCCCAGGATCAGCGTGGTGCCTGTGTCACAGGGGATCAGAGGGAGATCGGTACACGAGCTCCCTCCGGTCCCCTCTCCGCTGCAAGAATGCAGAAGTGTTGTATAATACATCACTACCGCATTCTTGTGTCACGCTCCAGCTTCAGAAGCCGGAAAGAAGCTGATGTAGCAGATCTGTGCTTCATCAGCTTCTTTTGGGGGGTCCTAGGTGACATTAGGTGTTTGGAGACCCCTGATGTTTCCATAAAAAGGACCTGTCACATATTTTGCTATCACATAGGGGGGTTTTAGTAGCCCCCGTATAAGATAGCAATAAAGTTAAGTGAAAAAACAAAATAGGAAAAAATAAATAAAGTTCCCCACCAAAAAAATTTCAAGTTACACATAAAAAAGAATAATAAAAAAAATTTAAAGTCCCCACCCATACATACATGCATGCAAACATGCGTCGGGGGCGCATACGTGAAAAAGCGACGATTGCGCCCATTACGCCGCACATGTTACATATCGCCGCGTACGTCGGAGTGAGAGCAATAATTCTAGGGCCATCAATCACTGATAAGACTAAACTGATGAGCGGTAAAAGCTTTTAAAGCGTTGCCTATGGCCAATTTTGGGTATGGTAGTTTTCTGCGATTTCGCGGGTGCAATTTTAAAGCTTGACATGTTTGGTGTCTATTTACCCAACGTGACCCCGTCTTTGACATTTGAAAAAAAAACTGGGTAATAATATATGTTTCCTAAAATAATGTTTAAAAAAACTTTTTTTTTCAAACTTTTCAGTAATTTTTCCTAATTATAGTAAAAAATAAAAACCGCAGTGGTGATTAAATACCACCAAAAGAAAGCTCTATCTGTCCCCAAGAAATGGTATAAAATTAATTTCAGTACAGCGTTGCATGACGGAATAAATGTCAGTCAAAGTACTGCAGCGCTGAATACTGAAAAATGGCCTGGCCAGGAAGGGGGTCTAAACATCTGGTCTTCAAGCAGTTAAAAAAGTCATTTTTGATATGTCGTGTCATCATCCACTTGTTTTTAAATCAATATGGGCAGTCCCTCAACATCCTCCCCTACAATACAAGACTGCTGGTCCTGCATCAGATGGGATGATGTCAGAAAGCTGTGAACAGGGGACTAGTTACTTGAAGAGGAGGTCTGCAGAATCAAGGAATAAGGTAAATATATCAGCTTGTTCATCATCCCCTAGTCAAAAGGAACAGTGGGAAGGGGGGCCTACTACAAGGGTAAATCTAAAAAAACATGTATGCATTCATATGTTATCTTGTTATCATTAATTTGTTATCTTAAATAATGACAAAATGATTGCTGATTAAACAGGCCCATAGTGGAAATTTAAAAATTGCTGTGCATGTGGCTCTTTTAAGATTATGTAAGCCAATTGATTTTCTATAAAAAACTGTGATGTTGCTTGGCTGGTGGGTATCTGCCTACAACAACAGACAAAAGATCATCACCCAAAAACAGGTGGTTTGGGGGACTGCCAATGCTAGAAACCAAAGTGGGAAGCCTTGCTGAGAATAAAAGAGCTGGAAGGTGATGCGAGATGCACAGTGTTCTCTTCTCCTACAGCTACTGCCTCATCCACACACTCTATGCTGGTCGCCGTGTTATCATTGCTGCTCTAGTGTCTACTGTCTCTGGGAAAGCAGTAGGGCCAGTCCAGAGGGGCCTCGGGAGAGAAGCTGAGCCTGAATACCCAGCTGCTGAGCCCCATGTGCCTTGCAACTTGGGTCACTGTGTGCCCTGCAGTGAAGTGGGGACTCTGCTGCTCCTCTGGATCTCCCTCATGCCAGGAAAGCCCAAAATGTGAGACTGCCAAACAGCAAAAAGATATGAAAATAACAAATCCACTACAGTTACATATTAATGTTTCGGCACCTTTTCTTGAACAATAAAGGACCCATATTTTCCAGACACAACCATTGCTGTACTAGTTTAAGAAAATTGTTAAAGAGAATGAAGAGTGATTTTGTATATATTTTCGTTTTATTTGCCATGGTCAGAACTTTTTTTACTTTTTTGTCAAGAAAATATTAAATATTGTACATAAATATTTTGCATTTTCATATGCAGTCCCTCAGAAAAATATTTTTTTTTCACTTGTTCTCCAAGGACCCCATAGCCTTTTCTTTTTGTTGTAAAAAGCCTGTTGTTTAAACAGCTTAATAGTTCAAGCTGGAATTCACATACAGTGTAAATCCCCTTCATTCCCTATCCCTCAATATGGGTTCCTATGAAGTAGTAAAAACACCATCATATGTAATCAAAAAACACAAAGATGTTAATCAGTTGGTTCTGCCGGAACTGGAGCTGAGCCCGGCTGTTTTTCTGTTACACATGACCGGTATGTAGAGGCGCAAATATAGGACTTCATCATCCATTCATCTGCTTAACACTGCAAGGGTGTGTATTCCCTTGCTATGGAAGTCATCCTTTGCTCCTTCTTTGCGATTATGGTTCTCTAAGGTCAATGAGATTTATCTAATGGAAGAACTTACTGCCACCATTTCTAACACGGAGGAGCAGTTCCGTTCTACTTCAAGACTGCCATACTGCCACTGAACCCTAGCTGCTGATTATGCCCTTGGAGCTTACACAGTGATATTTTATTCTTGGTGGGTTGTTTGAGTCCAGCTCGAGTCGGGAGGGTTATTTCAGTTTGGTAACCCCTGCTTCTAGATTTCTGTGGATGGCTGTTCGGGTGGCCGATGGCCCTTTTTTTTGTCCCTTTCTTCTCCTATGTTCTTTTGTTCTTCTACTGTGTTTACCCCCTTGTTTATTTTCTTGTTTTGTTTCTATTTTCACCCCTCTTCCCTTCATGTTCTTATATCTTTCTTTCTCTACTGTGATTCCTTCCTTTCTTTCTTTATGTGTGTCACTTTAATTATTGAGTTTTACATTTCACCATGAATCCTGTTGGTTCTAGATTTATGTTATGCTCATACCACAGTCTTATTATTGTTTTGTCCCTACTCTCATAGAGTTGATGTTTTTTTATTCTGTTAATTTTTGCTTTGTGATTGTTATTCGTATGTTGCATTGCCACATCTTATCCCCCTTATGTGATTTATTTCTGCAACTGTTTTTGCTCTTGTGGGTGCCTGCGAGTGCTTTATACTGAATTGTAGCAATTTAATTGTTTATTTGTTAATAAAGGATTTAAAAACCACAAAGAGATAACATTTCAGTTTAAAAAAGGGTACATTTTAAAAAAATTGACCCAAGACCGTTATATTTTCCCTTCTAAAAAAATCTAGAACTGATAAACACCCACATATCACACCTAGCAGTTATGGACCCTTGTATCAACTCTTTTCCAACCGCAATCAACCAATATATAATTAAATGTGCTTCTACTTTATTTAAAATGCACATGATTTCATGATGCACAACTGCACACTTTTTAAAGCAAATGTGTTTTTCCCCACACAAAGCAAAGCAACATGTTTGTTTATAATTACCCAAACCCAGCAGCTTATGTTCATCTTATCTTTGCATCCCTGCCCCAGGAGTGAAGAAAATACTTCTAGCCATAAAGCAGCATGTGACTCACTCTATGTGACAAGGCTGAGCACTGGGCCAGTCACCTTAGGGCAGTGAGGAGCAAAGGAAAGATTTATATGTGCAGCTGGGAAGGTGGGGGGCATTTAAAGTGAACATATTGTTTGCCCTTCATAGGCAATGTACAGATTTACTTTAACATTTAGAAATAAATATTTATTGAAGTTGCATACTTTGCTCTTAAGTGATGCAATATCAGAAGAGCTGTAGTCACTTAGCTCACCAAATTAATGCAACACCTGTAGTGCATAAAGTGTATAAAAACTATTTCTATTTTTAAAAATCTGCAGCGCTAAAAATCCAAACCCAAACTATATATAGTATAGATACATATAAAACAATAAAGTGCATAAACTCCTTTATGTGTAGAACGAATCATTAAAGTGTAAAACACAAATGTGCAAAAATGTACATGTATACAAATGTACATACTACACTATTTACCCTTATAGAATAAAGTGGATAAAGAAAGCTTGGGCTCATTGACTGGTCAGGTGATTCTTGGGAGCCAATGGCGAGTTACTTCCTCCTTCATGCTGATGGTGCGGAAATCACATGATTGGGAACATTTGACTGGTTAGGTCATCTTTAGCAGGTAATAGTGTTTTACTTAGTGGTTCCTGCTGATGATGTGGCTGATGATCACATGATAGGATGAAGGGGAGAGACTATGCTATTCTTGAGAATGCATTGTGTTTTCGATGAATATATTGTTTTGTTTATTAACATGCAGTCATTTGAATTGTGTCAGGTTACTGGCTACTTTCTGGTCATGTGACTGGTAAGGTGACCTGTCTAAAGCTGTAGTCATGAATACTTTGCTCTGAAATGGCCATGTTTTAACCTAGGGTAGCATTAAAAATATCCCTAACAGTGTTAGTGATTCTTAGGAATAGGCTAAAAAACACCAGAGTACAGCACACCAGAAATATTGTTGTATATGCTCTAGCATTAAATGCTGTTAAAATATTTATGCTGGAGAGACAATGAAATAATCCAGATGTAAAATGATATTGAACAGAAATATGCTGAGGCAGACACAAATAGAGCACTTACCCAAGGGAACAAGTCAGATTCTTATTTTTCCTTTTTTTGTAGTTGACATTAAAACCACCAGTGTAGATTAGATTAATAGGATTGAGTAATAAAAAAGCTCATTTCAATAATATTGATGCCACATGTACATATGACATTCATATAGCTAGATTATCATTAAGAAAACCGACAAAGGGAATAACATCAATTAATGACAACTCAATGTTATCTTTCTTCCTTCTTACACCCCTACCTCTGGCAGCTGCTAGTGTCTATGTAGTTACTTTACTGTTTTCTGTAACAACTGTATATGTTATTTTGAACAGCTTAATCATGTTCAGATAAATTACAAGTATCTGCAGATGTGTCAGCATTATTTTTCTCACAGCAGTCCAGTATATCTGCCTTCAAGCTGACAGGCAGATGCCTCTGATAGCCTCACATTCCAGATAAATGCTATTTATATCTAAGTTTGCACAATTATAATAATTAAAGTGTATGTAAAACAGTTTTTTTTTAATTTTAGATGTGGATAGAATGTGGAAAGGTTAGTACCTCTGTCTGGGTTTAATTGTTGTCTCTGTCCCTGCTGGGGAGATATACCCTCGTTAATAATCCTGGAGCTCATTGTCTGTGGTACAGAAAGTGATAAAAAATAACACTCTTTTTTTTAATTCTTTATTTAGAAGTACATTAACATACAATGGTCAATGATATATTATGCATTATGACAAGTATCTCACCTAAGTCAATATCGAATAGCAAAACAACATTTCACTGGGTGGAATAATGTACTTACATAGACCAATAAAATACGTTAATATGGAACACATTGGATATAGGGTGTATGTTGCTATTCTCACTTGCTAGTTAATTCCCACAAAGCAGTAAAAGATGTATCAGAGATAGAAACCCAGCAACACCAGACAGGTGATCATACTGGGCGTAGTAAAAGGACCTAAAAGGACCAAGTTGTATGACTCCGTGTGGTTTAGTTATTGTATAGCAAGATTAGGAAGAAAAAAAAAGCCAGAAGCAGGTAAATAGGTTATTACTGAAGGGGAATTTAAGAAAGAGAGAACAGCAAGAGAGAGGAGGGATGGGGGAGGGAGAGGAAGATAGAGAAGAAGAAAGAAAAAGGGGGGGGTGGAGGAGAGGAAGACCTCTTAGCATCCCTGTGCAGGGGGCAAAAAAAGGGGGGTGCAGAGCCCAATTATTTTAAAGTGTAGAAGGGTCAGTGTCAGAGATGTGAGGGCCAGGGAGTATTCCCAAGAGTCTTTAAATTGTAACCAATAGAACCAGGTCTGGCAGAAGTCCTCCATTCGACCTTTAGGGTTGGCCGTGAGGTCTTCCATCAACATAACATCGTCAGTTCTAGAAAACCATTGAGATATGGTAGGAGGACATTGTTGTTTCCAAAGAGTAGGAATGCAAGCTTTGGACACATTAAATAGAGCCTTCTCATACCTAGCTTTATATATTGGGGTAAGATGAAGAAGGCAAGCTGCTGGATCATCCAATATTTTAATTCCCGTTAGAGTAGAAATGACTCCGGTAAAGGCGTTCCAGAAATGTCTCAGTTTCGGACATAAACAAAATATATGCAGAATATTGCCCGGGGAGCACACATCTGCAGTCCCAGGGAACATCCAAGAGAGTAGTTGGGGTTCTGTACCAGTGAGCAACTAATTTGTAATTAAGCTCTTGATATTTATTCAAGTATTTGATACATCTGAGTTTAAGAGAAAAAGTAAAATCTTGAAATCTTTTTTCCCATGTTGGACAAGACTGAGAGCAGATCTTCTTGAAGGCCAATAAGGGACAAAGAAACTGTCTGTGATCCAGTAAAAGTGTCAAAACATTTAAGAGTTGATACATCCTCCAAAAGGCAAGTCTTGTTGCACCCCTCTATTCACCTCCTGTCTCTAGAATGTGCCAGTTGTCCTGTAAGGTGAGATGTAGAGCTCTGTATTTGTTGTTTTGTGACCTAAAATCAAACATTTTTGAGTTGTCATGGGACAGGAGGTGGGGGGAAATCTTTCAAATACTATTTGAAAGATTTCCCCCCACCTCGTGTTCCCATGAGGAGAGGTGTAAACCTTTTCTGGTGACAGCTGTCTTATAGGGGATCTCCTCTTACTTCCTGCTTTTTTAATTTCTATTAAACCATCATGACTAGAATTGTTGTGTGCTTTTTTCCAGCCCGGTGGTTGTTTTCTTTCCCCATTTATAAATGCTCTCGTCTGGTTTGGGTTTTCAGGTGTGTGCTTCCCATTATAGAAAAAAAACAATATGTCAGCCACTCAGATCTGTTTACCCTTACCTACCACCAGTGGTTTTTGACACTTATTCATGTTCTCCTGTAGCAAAGTCCCTGGCCTTAGATTTTAAAGGTTACAATAAAGCTGAAAAGCCTTTTTTTGGATCTTTTAGAGTGAATGATTGTCGGTTCCATTCCCACATACAGAGGTGCAACCAGGGCTATCTTCCTCAAGTGTTTTCCTTGTCTGAAAATGTCCTAGTCTGCCTCCCTGGAAGTTAGTGGAACCATAAAGCTGTGGAACTGCATCACGAAGATAAGTAGGCTCTCACCATCTGTCAGGTGTTTATGTGCAGTGTCTCCTCTCTGTTGGCCATACTGTGTCCCGGCAGCCATTGTGGAAGTCAAAACTGGATATGGTGTAATTTCTGGAAGTTACATTTGAAAAATGCTTAGAGGCCATCTTGAATGTGGACAATCCCAGCTGAGAAGGAAAGGGGCAGGCACGAGGTTAGAAGAAGGATGTTTAAGAACCAGTGACATTGCCAAAATGGCATCCCCTGACAAATATTGCATGACAGCACAGCTGTAGCTGCCACTATGCAGTGAGCCACTTATTAGTCTATGAGCACAGACCACTGGACTTTCCATTTCCTTATTGCTGTTGCTGCACTATTTTCCAATAGCTTACCCAGCTAGTTCTCCTCTGACACATTGCTTCCATATTACTTAGTATATTCAACAGTCCTTATTACAGCTGATGTTGGCAATAAGGCCGTAGCTTCCTCTATCTCTATATAATAGAATTTGTATAGTATTCCCTCTTTGGTAGATAGTTATTGGTCTACCAAATGTATGCTGCCATGTTAGCACCAGGAAAATTGAAAATGTTCCATCATACTTGCCTGGTAATTTCCTTTCCTGGTGCCAATCCATGGCAGCAAACTGGACCCATCTAGTTGGTTCCTAGTGGTTTATAGGGTTTAGGCTGCAGTGTGGGTTTGAACACTTTATGCTATGCACTTGTCCTGTGGGTTGGATGAGAGTGGGGCCACTTAACGCATTTTTTCTGGTATGTACATTTAACTTTAAAGCCTGTACAAAATAAATGTTGTTGCATGTCTGTATATACACATCTCATCCATATGGGCTATTACACACAGTGTATGTTATGAAAGTATTTGAACTTGATTATTTTTGCCACACATATTTTTTTTACTATGTTTTCCTTTTTCTTCTCTCATGTCTTTTCATATAAGGCAGATGTTTTTCAAGATGAGGGTCCTTTCCTGTGCTCTGTATGATGAGAGCTGAATTATGTGGCTTTCTTACAGATCATTAAGGAAATGTTGTAATGGACTGGCAGGATTGTAGCACTTTCAGTGAGCTGAAGAGAATCTAACTCACTATTTTATTCCCTTTCCTGGATATAACTCAAACAAATAACTTGTAAAAGTTGGAAAGAAGAAACTTCCCTGGAGTCGACAGCCGTCTCTGAATTTCTAGGGAAAAAGAAAAAAAGTGTTTGGATAGATGTATAAATGTTACTGCTTAAAATGAATATGTGGTAGAACTTTAAAGAAAGCCTTTTTTAATATATATATTGTATATATGTATATATATATATATA
>NW_017307276.1:430000-430330 GCF_000935625.1 Nanorana parkeri | reverse complement strand
TATATATATATTAGGGATGCACTGATACCGTTTTTTCGGTATCGAGTACGAGTACCGATATTTTGCTTTTGGTACTCGCCGATACCGAGCACCGATGCGGGTGCTTCCGCTGGGATGGCGCCGTCTTCCCGAGCAACCATGAAGCCGGGCAGCATGTCATTACCCGCAGCCTGGCTTCCTGATTGCCGGTTCCATGTTGTTTGAGATTTAGATTGAGATTGGCCAGGAAACTGGCTTCCCAGCTAAAGAGCAAGGAGCTGACTGTTCAGCCGTCTTGATGCTGATTGGCTGGGAAGCTGGCTTCCTGGCCAATCAGCAAGGAAACAGCAG
>NW_017307276.1:411106-429981 GCF_000935625.1 Nanorana parkeri | reverse complement strand
CATAAATTAAGCTGTAATGCTTACCTTATTCTTTGTTCTGCTGGGACCTGGTGCTCTCATCTTCTCCAGCATGAGGGCCCTTCCCGTTCTTAAGTACAATGCAAGATTGCTGGTTTTGCTCTGTATGTGATAAAATAACCAACCCTCCAAGAAATTTAACTAATTTATTATAGAAATAGTATCACTCATCCAATGCTTCTGGGCCCTGCAGGTTCCCCTTTTCAAGGCAACATAGTGACATGGCAAAGAAGTGTCATGGGCCACCTGCCCTAAAAGCTGTAGGCTGGGCATTCCACACTCCACAGGTGTACAGAAACAAAGCGGAGGAATGCTTGTGCTGATGTAATTGACCTTATATGGTCATGTGGCCGTATAAGGTCAGTGACATCACTGCATTTTTTCCCTTTGCTTACGTGCAGGGCAGCAGCATAGGAGCTTCCATGTTCAAAGCAGCTTCTCCTGTGTATAAAGAAGTTCAGGTTTGGACTGGTTTATATCTACGTGTCACTAGAATAGGAGCAGTGTTCTAATGGGGACATGTTTTCTGGTAAAAACTACCAAAGGTGGCATATCATATAATTTTGGAGAGATTTCTACTTCTGGTAGAAATCTCCTGCTCTCTGTGGACTGGAAGTATATCAAAATACTCTTGATAGGAACACCGATTGCATTAAAAATTTTAAACCTTGTCACTTTGTCACCTTGTACAAAACTATAAAAAAGTTTTTGGTTGAGATACACTTCAAGGTGTCAATTCAGTGTTTTCACCCAAGATTCACACAACTTTTATTCAAGGTTCACACTTTTTTATTTAATTTTTTTGTGAAATATGTGTGCATCTTGATTGAAAACATTGATAAATAGACCACCAGGAAGAGCCTGTAGTTAATAATAGTGATCTTGACACCTGACTACATGCTGCCTGGCTATTTATGGTTCATTGCTTTTTGATACACTGTCAATGCTACTGCAGCGAGCACTGAGTACAGTCAGAACTTTCTGCATTTTTAGGGTCAGTAATTCAGAGTGCATTGCAGCTACCAGATCAACATGACACCCAGGTCACAAGGATTGTTAGAAAAAGAGGTCAGTAATGGCAGCCTGTGCATGTCCATCAGTACAGGTTTTCTTTAAATAGTGAAGACTGAAATGCATGCATATTTGTGTCAGTCCTTAATGTTAAACTTAAAGGAGAACTATGAGGTGAGTGCTTTTCACTCACCTCATAGTTCTAGCTGACCTGTGACAACGAGACTGTCACAGGTCGGCTCAGTAGATCGGGAGGTGAGCGAACACATACCGGGTTCGCTCACCTCTCGATCCTGTCACGGCTCTGCCGTGACAGGGGAGGGGCTGGATTCCCCTCTCCCTGCTCCGATCCGCCAGCGCTGACTGGCGGAACGGACGGGGGAGGAAGCGGGTACAGCTGGCTCTGCCTCTAGATAGGCAGAGCCAGCTGTCACTCACGCAGCTGGGCGGATCTCGACATCGATGTCAGGATCCGCTCCGGCTGCGGCGTCTCAGTATACCGCGAGCTATAGCTCGCGGTATACTGAGCCTAGGGTGACGGGAGGACGCTAGTTTGTGTCCTCCCGTTACCCTAAGGAGAACTATGGGGAAAAGCCCTGACCCCATAGTTCTCCTTTAAAAACCTGTGTTTTAAAAACTGCACTAACTGAAGATAAGGAAATGTTGTGTCCAATAATGTCAATCCAACACATTATAGGAAGATCAAACAAATAGACTGTATCCATATCACATTGCTCATGCCTGGATGAGGGAAGTAATGATCACCAGATCATTTTTATAACTCTTTAGCAGATCCACATGCCAAGAAAGGACCTGCAACTTAATAATCTGTATCATAAGGTTACCAGATTTTCAAAATGAAATCCAGGGAAACCCTATTGACCATGCCCACTTTTAACCACACCCACAAAATCACACCCCTGTTTTTAACACGCCCTCACACAATTAATTAAAGACCTTTGGAATAAGAGGCAGACATTCTAGGTATGAAGACAAAATAAACAGATATAAGGAAAAAAGATATGCATGCATAGTTAGTAGGGATGCCTTGAATGTATAAAAAACACAGAACACCTGGAGGTGTAGCCAAACAAGTGGAGCTGGCGGCACAGCAATAATCTAATGCACTCTACGTACATTAGAGTAGCTAATACAAATATCACACTCAATATAATTTGACCATTTTAAATAAAAGAATACAAGAGCTTGCTGCCTCACCATATCAGTAGTGACAAAGAACATACAATTTCTCCACCAATCCACAAAATCTCTTACAGGACTAGTACTAATCCTATCCCTTATACAGTAGTCTCTGCATCCTCCCTTCTATGCCATTCCTCTGTTGTTCAGCCACTCTCCACACACAGTTCCACACTCCAAGCATATATTTGAGCAATACATGCACTGCTCCAGCACTTCCACACCTTCAGCCTCAGTCCTAGTGGCACACTGGGACATTCATGCACTCCTACTTTAGCACCTCAGGTCTTTGTGCCAATCAACAGTTGGTGCTCAATGGGTCAAACATGATCTTCCCGTCACCTGTCTGTGATCGACAGGTAGATCACAATCAATTGGTTGCCAACTCTTGCTCTAAGTGGTAATATTAATGCTGCAAGGGATGTTGCCAGGGGCATTTGTTTGCTGGGAATAGACACCTCAAAAAGGGGATCCCCTTGTAAAAATTAAAGGAAAACTTTATTGAAAAGGTTTTCCTAAATACCTTTCTGCTCTAGCGGCTAGGGAAAGAAAGTGTAGAGTGATCATCAGCCAGCAACGGTACTCCAAGAATTAAAACAAATACTTTATTTCAGACAACAGATTGTTTTATCTCAAAATACAATTTATGGCTCCTACCCCTTCAGCTAATTTCCTTGGTTTGTTTACACTTAAAATGCATATAGAAATGATTATAGATCGACTCCTAGAGAGACAAAAATGAATCTCATATTCCAAGGTTTTTATAGACATTTTACACACTTTTTAAGTATCTCTGTGCAACCTTTAAAACTATATCTGTACTCAAAGTACAGTTTCCTTTCATTTAAATGTTCAATATAAATTTTTCTTTAACCAAAGAGATGCTGGAAGGTGGTAAAAAATAAAATCTTGTAATATATACTCCTCTTCTAAGTTCAGCAGGTGTGTTTTACATTATGTTCCAATGGGGACACATTTCTCAAGACATATGTGAGGTTATAGTCCTCATAATGGAAAGATATCCTCTCACTTCATGTTAAGTGAGAAAAAAACGGTTTTAACCATTCCCTACTCTAACTGGCTTTAGATATACTTTAACATCTTATATACAACAATGTTTAACTTTCTTGAATGGTAAAGTTTATTTTATTTACAAATGTATAGGGGTTACCTATAGTAATGTTTGCATTTGGCCACGTATATTCTGCAGCAGCTCTGTGATCATACCTGTAATACATATAAATCTATAATAAAATCGGCATTAGCTTGCACAGCCACATCCATGTATATTTTATTTTCACATATTCCATTATGTCTGCTCTATAATATTGCACTGGTCTGTTGATACAATCCATGATGGGGAAAAACAATCTGGCAAGTCTTTGCTACAGTTACACAAGATCATAGTTTGGCTCAGCCAGCCATTAACAAAAATGTCACTCTGTGTGTAGGTACATCCTATCTGGCAATCTCGGGGACTTAGTCCCTCTTCCATGATTCTGTTTCCAGTTGTATGCCCAGATTTCCATTAGCTGTGCCAGCATATTCATATACATGGCTACACCATGCTTGCTAGCTTTTTATTTTAAACACATTTTAGGCCTGCTAATGTAATTAGTAGATGTCAGTACATTTGAGATTATTCACATGACTACAGAGTAAAGTTGGATTTCATATTAAGATTAAGTCAAGAAATAAAGGCTTAGTTCTTTGAAGTCAGAAACCTGTCAATCATTTCTTGGAAAGGCATTCATTAACAAAAAGCTGAAATTTAACACAGGTGCCCAATGAAATCATTGCACTGTTGATGTTAAATTTTAGCCCTAGCATGGGCCCCACATAGTTAGTGTCTATTAGCTTTCTTTTAATTTATTTAATTTTGCTATGTAATGAAAATATAAGGAAATACAGAAACAAAAAAGGAATTGAGGTGAATTCATAATGCATGATTCAGGTTTGGATGAAGTTTACAATGTGGCTGCATAGTTTATTACAGTTGTAACCTCAGTTTTGTAATGCTTGACTTTTATGTAAACCTAGCTTTGTTCCTTGCTAATTTACAGGACTAGTGGTCCTTGGAGAAACTTGTTTAGAAGCCAGAAGTATTGTAAGCTGGCATGTGTACAATTATTAATTTCTCCAAATTGTATTATTCATATGCTGTTATATCATTTGCTCTTGGAGGAGCCCTTCAAACCAGTACTTTTGCAAATATGAGCTGCACTATTTTCATCTTCTGCTTTATAGTATTTTTTTGTTGTTGTTTTGAGAAGTGGAGAGTACATATAGTGATATTGTTAACAGCCACAACATCACTGCTGACATCACATTAATATAAGTATAATCAATCATCATATCTTTATTACAATCCAGTGCTAGAATTTTTGGTAGCTTTTGCATGGGTTTGTGCTATATAATATATTATATTAGGTAACCTTCTGTGTTACATCCAGTGGCATGTTTGACTCTGAGGGCTTGTTCACACTACAACCAGTGCCTTCCATCACTGGATCGCATAATTGAGCCTCCCTGCATTCTGGGGGTGGGCCAGGGAGGCTTATTTATGCAATCCAGTGCGTTCCAGTCACTGACCACGCTGGAACGCACTGGTTGTGGCAGAGCCGTAGCTAGCTCCTTCTGCGCCCGAGGCAAGAACAGAAAATTGTGCCCCCCAAAAGACGTGTTATGCCACCCGACGCTACGCACGCATCGGGCGATGTGACGCCATGTGCCTCACCTCCGAGATGGCGGCGCGCATGTGCAGAATGCGCTGGTGGGCAAATCCAAAATAGCATAAAAATTTGTTCGTTTGACGAAACTAATGAAAACATTTTTCGTTTCCGTTCATTTAGTCTTACACTATTTTTTAGTCTTTGCACATGTCTAATAATGTGTGTGTGTGTGTGCGCGCGTGTGTGTGGGGGGGGGTTTATATATTTATTTATTTTTTAATATTATTATTTGTTTTGCTGCTGCGCCTGAGGCGAGTGCCTCACTAGCCCCATGGTAGCTATAGCCCTGGGTTGTGGTGTAAACAAACACTCAGAGCTAATAATTTAGATAGGCAGAGCCAGCTGTCAATCACGCAGCTGGATGGATCTCAACAGTAATGTTGGGATCCGTCCCGGCTGCGGCAGTCTCAGTATAGCGGTATACTGAGCTTCGGGTCACGGGAGGACGCTAGTTTATGTCCTACATTGACCCTGGGGAGAACTATGGGGAAAAGCACTGACCCCATAGTTCTCCTTTAATGATCAGTGGAGAAGTGCCCCCTTACAACATTGATCAGTGCAGTGTCCCCTTACATTAGTAGTCAGTGGAAATGTACCCCATTACAAACAGTTAAAAGATTCAAAGACAAATTACACAAACCAATAAAGTCAGGTTTAACATTTTATTTATGTCAACCTTATTGAAAAGTTTGCCTACTTTGGTGGTCAGTGGAAAATTGCCCCCATACTTTCCTGTACTGTGATGTGCTCCCAATCACTGTTTCATGCTGAACATTGTATTGTGCCTTTAGACTGGTGGTCATTCTATGTTAGTCTCTATGCCTATGCATGTTTTATCTATGATATATACATAAGTTTCCTGATAATGCTGGATTCCTGTATGCATTCATGCAATGTCCTGCTAAGCAAGTAAAACTTATTTCAGCATTCCTCAAAATCTCAGTGCTTCATCTAAACACATAACCAACACTCCCATGGCCCTGAAGAGAACTATGGGCAAAAAAGGTTGCCCCATATTTCTCTTTTAAAGACCCCTTACATTGATGATCAGCGGAGAAGTGCCTCCTTACAAGGGTGGTCACTGGAGAATGGCCACCTTACATCAGATAGAAATTAGGACAGTCATTTTCTGTGCCTCTCCCTGTTCTTACTAATGCAAAACTGTCCAGCAGTTGGACAATTTCTTTTAAACGCTTATTAAGAATTACATTACTGCAGAGGTTAGAGCAGTGTAAAAGTGGCCAGTAGCAGTACAGGTTTCATCAGGGACCACAGGCCAAAATGTACTGGAGTCAAAGGATACAACTATAAGAATTGAGATACTGCTAAGGACACAATGGTGAGGAATTTGCCACCAGTAGGACAGTTTTATTTGTGAATATGAGGCCTAACTGTTGTATGTCTAACCTTTATTTAGCTATAGGGATAGGAAGTACATTGAGTGATATAATGTGGGGTGATTTAGGTGCACACTTTTTTTTTTCCCTTTTAAACAATATAGTGCCGTGCAGTAAAAAAAAGGCAGCATAAAGAACAGACAACCAGGAACAAGTGAATGCTGCTCTTTAAGCTCCCCAAACTTAAATAGGCCCTTTTAATATCAAGTAAAAATAAAATTATCCTACAAAATAAATTAAAACCTGAAAATACCACCTCTAAAACAAAAGCCCACCAGGGCAAAAGAAAAAGGTTTGCTATGCTATGGACAGGGCAGCAACTAAAAGTGACTGCTGATCTCAAATCAACCGCAAATTTAAATGAAAGACAAAAAAAGGCCACAGATTGCCCAAAGAGCTAGCAATCAGAATTAAAGTACAGTTTCCGCACTGACTCTTATCTCTCCCTATGCAGTTCATCAGCTTTCCCTATGCTTTCCCTATAACAGCCTCCCATTTACTAACACTATGGTTGCTCTGTCCTCACTTTTTTAAAGTGAGGGGCTAGCTTATCCAAGCACCCTCTTACTGACCCTTCCTAGCCTGCTGGCCATAGTTCAAATCACATACAATGCATTATAGTTTTAAGAAATTTTCCCCGGCAAGTCTGTTATATTTGATTCAGAGCCTGATATTATATACAGATATTCGGTATAACTGTAAAATATTATAATAAAAATACACATTTATGATGGTAAATTACACTTATTTCTGTCAGTTTCTGTTTTATAAAATTTTTGCGTGATGCTAGTTTTTCATTTTTAAGCTAAAATCTATATGAAAGTACAATGGCTGGAATGTGAAAGTACACACATATGGTAAAACATAGGAAGACACAGTAAATTCATTTGGTTCTGCTCCATTGCAAACATTGGAAATAATAACAAAGGCAACAAATGTGAAAATGTTTAAGACATATTATTTAATTAAACATCTCTGTTCCTCAACCATAAAATATATATACCCAAGTGCCAACAAAATGTCATCAGCATGTGTTGTCTCTGGCTCACACATTGAAAAGATTAAACAGTTCTGAAATATAAAATAATATGGTGATATATGAATATTACAATTTATTTTAGGCTCCAACACAACTTTAATACCAGTCACCAAGAGGTGGCAAACCAAATAAAACGGTGAACTGCAATAATTGATCTTCTGAGAGCAGATAGCTGTCATTCACCCCATGTGAAGAAGGCTGTACCTAAGGGCCAGTTTTTAAGGGTTAAACACAATTATTCAACATTGCAAGACTTTGACCTGGAAGCTCAAAGTATAAAGAGGAGGTTCATTGAGAGTGACTATGGTAGATTAGATGTACAACCCCAGTTCCCAAAAAGTTGGGACGCCATGTAAAATCTACATAAAAACAGAATGCAATGATATGCAATTCTTATAAACCAATATTTTATTCACAATAGAAAATAGAAACCATATCAAATGTTTAAACTGAGTAAATATACCATTTAAAGAAAAAAATAAGGTAATTTTGAAATCGATGGCAGCAACACTTCTCCAAAAAGCTGGCATAGTAAGTTGTACTAACTAGGAAGAGTTGGAAGAACATTTTGCAACTAATTTGGTTAACAGAATATTGTTCCTCAACGTAAAATTGCAAAGACTTTAAATATATCATCATCTACAGTACATAATATCATCAAAAGATTCAGAGAATCTCAAGAAATCTCTGTGCGCAAGGGACGAGACTGAAATGCAATATTGGGTGCCTGTGATCTTCGGGCCCTCAGACAGCACTTCATTAAAAACAGGCGTGATTCTGTGATGGACATGCATGGGCTCAGGATCTGTGAACACAGGTTGCCGTGCCATCAAAACATTCCAGTTAAAGCACTATCATGCTAAGAAGCAGCCATATCTGAACATGAACCAGAAATGCCACCGTCTTATCTGGGCCAAAGCTCATTTCAAATGGTCTGTCGCAAAATGGAAAACTGTTCTGTGGTTAGACAAATCGAGAATTTGACATTTTATGCAACTATGGGCACCGCGTCCTCCGGACTAAAGAGGAGAGGGACCTTCCATCTCGTTATCAGCACTCACTTCAAAAGCCTGAATCTCCGATGGTATGGGGGTGCATATGGAATGGGCAGCTTGCACATCTGGAAAGGCACCATCAATGCTGAAAGATATATCCAGGTTTTTGAGAACAGCATGTGCTCCCATCTAGACGACGTCTTTTTCAGCACAATGCTAAACCACATAATGCATCTATGATAACAGCATGGCTTCATAGTAGAACAGTCTGGGTGCTTAACTGGCCTACCTGCAGTCGAGACCTTTCACCAATTGAAAATATTTGGCGCATCTCGAAACAAAAAATACGACAAAGAAGACCCAGGACTGTTAAGCAGTTAGAATTCTATATCAGGCAAGAATGGGACAACATTCCTTTCCCAAAACTCCAGCAACTGGTCTCCTCAGTTCCCAGATATTTACAGAGTGTTGTTAAAAGAAGAAGGTATGCACTTCTAGACTGGTGTAATTTACTCATCACAACCATATTTATGGTAATACCTTACTGTCTACGCAAATGCATCTTATCTAACTATTCTCTTTCTAACATACATGTATGCTCTCTCAGCCCTGATGTCTCTACTTTGGACTTATAATTTAACACTGTTCTGAACACATAGTCTACGTAGCAATATCATTTACAGTGTCAAGATATATTTTGCTTTAATTTATCCCAGGTTATCCCCCCTCCCCTTTGACATGTTGTATCCTCCCCCTTGTCCCCCAAGGTTCTGAGGCATTTATGGGCACCTCTGCCATTGCAGGCCTGTTTGCCAATTACACATAAGGTATTATATTACGATAGTCTTAAGATAAGTGCCTTACATGCTAAATCGCTGTAATGGTTGAGAATATATTACTTTTTTTATGATTTGTTTTGTGTTTTTCATTTCTATGCTGTCATTTTGCTTATTAATAGGCCCATGGACATGTTGGCTATGTAGCAACCTAAGTTATGTTACATTATATGAGCCTTACGACTGCTGTTATCATTACCTGTATTCTGTAAAACCTTGAATTAAAGACTATGGTTAAAAAAAAGGGATGCTACACTGTGGTAAACATGGCCCTGTCCCAACTTTTTTGAGATGTGTTGCTGCCATTCATTTGCCTTATTTTGTTTCTTAAAATAGTACATTTCTCAGTTTAAACATTTGATATGTTTTCTATTTTTTATTGTTAATAAAATATGGGTTTTGAGATTTGCAAATCATTGAATTCTGTTTTTATGTACATTTTATACAGCATCCTGACTTTTTTTGGAATTGGGGTTGCAAAAAGAGTGCATAAAACTGGCCAAAGAGGTTGTGGAAGGTGATCTTTTATAAGATAGAGCTAAAGGTGATAATATGAGATTTCAGGCTAATTATAACTCCCAACCAGTTACTTTTATAACCCAATATAGCAATACAATTTGAAGACATTAAACGTATTAACCCGAGATACTTACCCATCGTCGAGGGGGGATGGGGACACAATTTTGCTGGATAGACGGTACTAGCCATGGTACAGTCTGTGGCAAAGAAAGCACCTACCATAGGCAATATAGTGTCCCCCAGTCCCTTCCATTCTAAGAAGCATGTTATCTAAAGCAGTGGTTCTCAACCTGTGTAACCTCAGGACCCACATTTGTCCTTGGTCATAAAGTCGTGATCCAAGTTGCACTGCAATGGAACACATGGCATTGCAGTACTGCGCTTTCCGATGCGGGTTGGAAATGTGTTTGGGGTGCCATTTAAATCAATGGCAATTCACTGCACTTCCCATACCAGAACGTGCGGTAGGTGTGATTGTGTGGTACAATGCGTTAATCACATGGGACTGTGCGATTAACGCACTGTCCTAGTGTGCATGGGCCCTCAAAAACACTGACAGACACACACAACTACAGACACAATCTCACAGACATTCTCATACACACTCCAAAAAATATATACTGTATATGTTTTTCCTTTTTTTTTTTAATCCACCCAGTCTCCCTACCTTATGAGGACTGGAGTGGATCCTCAGCCTATGTTGTGACAGAGGTCCATCTATATGTGCATCCACTTGTACAGCCCTCTTACACACACTATAGAGGTGCCAGGAGCTAGAATGTGACATCACCCCAGTCCAGGCATTTCTACAGGACACACAAGGGAGCCATAAGCAATGCACTTATGGATTGAGCCATCTCACGGCCATAGCCCTAGCCCACCAAACCTCAAGCTGACACTCATCATCGGGCAGAAGATTTTGAATGGCTGCTCGGTGCGAGAACTGACAGTGCTGTGCTAGGGGAAGGCTGAGGAGCCTCTCACCTAGAAAAGTGAAAGGCATGTGATGACCCACTGAGCACGGGATCCCGACCCACTTTTGGGTTATGCCCCACCAGTTGAGAACCAAGGATCTAAAGGATTTTTTGCATTTTTAGCCCTAAAAATTGACAGAATTTAACAAGATTTGTCTACCATAGACTTTAATAGGATTTGTCAAACCCTTGGCTATTCGAACCCAGACAGAGTGGAGTGGTGCTATGGACTGGTGCTTTGTCTACACATAATTTTTTAAGCTAATGCAAGTCCCTTGTGCTGATTCTACTGATAATGTAATGAGAAATGATAGCCCTCATATTTCCTTTAATACTTTTAGAACAGCTAATCATGAACCCTTATACACAATGTATGACATTTATTATGTATCCACAATCAGTGAAATTATAGGAACAGCTCACACAAGTCATTCAATAACATAGCTTAAAGAGCTATTCTGATGTGCCAACAAAAGTAAACTGTTTTCAGTTTACTGTGATCAGATCAATACAAAATGAAGTTTATAAATTGCTGCAGATTATAGTTAGGATTGCAGTTTATTTAATAAACTCCTACCTTTGCTGGTCAAAAATAGGGATATACTGTAGAAACATGGGCCTAATCTCTTTTTAAAGTGGAAATGTATTTATATATTTTTTTCATGTTAAAGTGACACTAAACGCAGGAGTTGAATCTTAAAAATACTTTCCAGTACTTTACCTGTAACAAAATGTATCTTATTTATGTATCACTCTGCTGTAGATTCTCAAATCATCCCCCAATTTATGCTGACACTGTCCTTCCTTCTGGAGGGTGGCTACTTTTGTTCCCCATGGTCCCTGTCTGTTTTGTAAAGTAGTCACAGCTCCAAGCTCACTCCCGTGATAGACTATAACTTCAATACAAATTATTAAACTAAATGTGAGATTATAGTCCATCACAGGAGCAAGCTTGAAGCAATGCCTAATTTACAACACACACAGGGACCATGGGAAACAAAAGTAGCCATTCTCCAGAGGGAGAGAAAGTGTCAGCACCAATTCCGAGATGATTTCAGGATCTTCTGCTGAGTGATACACAAATAAGGTTCATTATTGGTAATAGTTAAGGTACTTGAATGCATTTTTATGATTTATCTCCTGAGTTTAGTGTCACTTTAAGTGCACAAGGAATGCCTTTATTTGCTTTTCTCTCCAGGATGGAATCATTTTTATTTAGCCCTTATTCAGAGTCAGAATCTACTTTCTGGACTGAAATGCTGGCTCAGAGGTGAAAAAGTCATGTAAATCCCACTGTCTCAGTGGGCAGCCGACAATTGCAGGCACTAGAGTTCTCACATATAGAAATAATTGTTCCACATCCTTTATTAAATATGATGCAGCTCAATTTACTTTACAGATCACCCTGTGAATATTTGTACTCCATTTAGGTTTAGTGAATGTTACAAAAATGTTACAAGTTTACAAGTGTGTTTTTTTTCCTTGCATGTTTGTACAGGTCAAGTGAAGGTCACCAGAGTAATAATTAAAAATTATGAATTATTTTTGCTTTAGAAAGGAAAGTGCAACTCCCACTGACAGTGAAGTTCCATCATGGACAAAACAAGCTATAAGAAATCACTATAAAAGCTATAAAGGAATTCCTTGACCATACTAACTCAGGATCACAAGAAAGATGTCACAGAAATCATAAGGAAACTTTATCATGAACTTTGCTTTTCTATTTTGGTCTATTATTTCTTATACTTTTCTATTTTTTTTCTTTAGCAATTAAAAAAGACATCCACTAGTGGACTGGTTTCAATTGATTTTCAAGTGCCCATTCATTCTAGGTTCTAAGAACAGAATGATCAGACTTCTCGCTGAGAACTGCATGCAGAGAAATATCTGCCAGCAATTAAATTATATATAAAACCAAGAACAAAATGTAATATATTGCAGCTTACCAGTACCTAGTTAAGGTGACTGTATTATTTTTCTTTTTCTGCCAGTACAAAAAAAAATGCTATTGGCAGAATCGCCAAGTGAAAAAAAGAGAAAAGCTGAAAAAAAGAAAACTAGCCAATACATCTAAGAATGCTTTCACGTTCTTGGTGGAGGCTGAGTGATGTGAAGGCTTCCCTTAAACTCCCTGTCCAGCACCCTCTGGATTTGGAACACAATATGCAGGACACAGAGTGGCAAGAGTGCACATAGCTGGTCTGGATGCAGTGAGGTGTACGGAGGCCATCTGCAAACTGGAGAGTATAAGAGGCCAACAACAGCAAAAGCTGGCCAGCCAACATACTGGGACATCAGACAGGTAGCGAGGTCGGAAGACAAGCCGAAGATAGATACAGACAGGCAGCAGAGGTACAAAGGCTTGAGGCAATGAATGATGTAGGGGTACAAGCCGAGGTCAGACACAGTTGGACAGCAGAGGTACAAAGGCGGTTGGCAGAGAGCGATGTTAGGGTACAAACCGGAGTCAGTAGTCAGGATCAGGTCACAGGTAGCAGGAGCTGACAACCACTTAGTGATGCTCATGTTTAAATAACCCACGAGGGCCTAGGGCAGTATGCATGTGCACGCTCATTCTTGCTCATACACAAGTGCATTAGCCAACACAATCCTACACGTAGACATACAAGCCTATGTTTACCATGAGCATTTTTTTCTCATTCAGCCTGCACAGTGTATGGCCAGCTTAACTTCACCAGCACTGGTTGTTGACGATGGAGATCCTAAATAGCCACAAACACAGAACAGATTTTTTAAAAAAACCCCCCACTGAAAATAGAGAGACAGAATACCTGACACAACCCTGAAAGTGAAATCACTTTGAACTTTAGACAATACAAGGAAACACTGACTGGAGTTGAAGATGGACATTAATAGTCTTGCTGTTGATGCTGTGTGCAACAATTGTAATTGCACTATCAAACATTGTGATTCTTTTTTCTTAATTTTACAAAGAAGTAAATGTAATGTTTTTTTTGTAATTTTACAACCAGAAGTAATAGATAATAATAATACTGATACCATACTGATAATAGCTGAGCCCAGTGCCGTTTTTTTTCCCCGACCCCTGTGAATCCCGGTTCTTAGAAAATTCTTCTCGGAGCTGTCAGCATAAAACATACCGGACTGCATGATGATTATTTACAAATTCTAAGATTTAGACTATTTATTACCCTTTCTGCTTGTTGTAGTTTATAAAACATTATATGTAATTAACATTCATGGCTAATTAAATTTGAACCAACTTCCACATTGCCTTGCTAAATGCTAATGAAATACATACTAGAATTGTATAGACATTGACTGAAACACCATGCAGATGCAAATAAAGATGTTTACTGTGTTAAATTTAATCTAAGACACAAGTATTTGGAGATCTCAGATGTAAGTTGGGCTCCACTTTCAAGTCTGTAATGAGAACAAGAACACTTTTGTAAAAATGATTTGGTATCTCCTCTCCAAAGATTATTGTGCCAAGGAACACATCCAAACACCTGCTCTATGTTTTAAGACCCATTTGGTGGAGAATTCACAGTTCATAATGGAACCAAAACACGTATAGTAAATGAAAGCTTTATTGTCTGCCTGAGTGGCAGATCAGTGGGCACAAATTCAGGCAATTCATTAAAACAACTAAGTAAATATCATATATCTCTGCTGTCTAGACTTGCTGAACCTTGGTAATATATCAGGGATCTTGTGTACATAATGGTCTGCACAATAGTTTTGCATGTGACTTAAAAATTGTCAAAAATGAGGTAGTGTTAAAAAGCAAACCATGTAATTGAATTTCTTTTCTTCTGCAGTCAGATCAGTAAAGGTGAAGATGGATTTCTGAGTTGCTGGTTTCTGCTTGTTTACTACACTGTAAAAAAAATATTCATAGTTAGATAATAATAAATGAAAAATGATGAATAATTATGTAGCTCAGTGTCATAATTCCACATGGTATCACGCAAATACAGAGTAATTACAGTGTAATTCCAGGAATTTTTTCTATTCAGTGGCGTAGGGTTAGATCCTTTGTTTTGTTTTGTCTGGAGCGCTGCTATAAGGTATATTGACTGAAAATGTAATGTAATATAAATATAGACAACCATAAACAGCACATGTTGTGAAATGTTGTTACTAATGAGACATACTCTGAACTGCCTAAGGTGCAATTTCAGGGCAGTTATTCTTTAACATCTTTATTAATTGGCTTTATTTTAAAATTAAGAGTGCTGTGTCTGCAGATGACACACAGCTATTTAGTACAACATAATCTAAGGAATATGCCTTTAAGTTACAAGCTAACCTAAACACATTGAAATATAGCAATTAAAATGACGTGAGAAAAGATGTCATGTTATGCATCTGGTCAGGTAGAGTATTGTACTGTGTTAGCTATGAATTCATGCAGAACATTTGGAGTTTAATTGATACCCTTTATGGGCTAATTTAAGATCTTAAGGTTCCAAGTTTTTGGGATGCCTTAGGTCCCTTCTTCAGGCTTTATACAGTTATCAGAGAATTGTATAAAGTCTGGAAAAGGGATCTAAGGCATCCTAAAAGTATGCATATGTAATAACCTACCTGAACCAATAAAGGGTATCCCTGAACTCCAAACCTTCTGCATTTGAGAAGTAAAATATTGGGACAGCCTAAAACATTTAATGTGAAAATGGCTTAATGTAGCTTAATGTACCATAATGTGCCTAAAACTCAATCAATTGCCTTGAAACTTTGCACAATCTAGTTTCCCATCTTCCCAAACCTATCCTGGAAGTTTCATGTATTTTGGTTACCCACAAGGCAAATGAGTGACATTAAGCTTGTTTTTTGGGGAGCTTAATGTGGCTTAACGTACAAAATACAACTTAGATGTTAACCAATTCCCTCCAAACTTACCATACTACACGACTCTATCTATGCCAACATATTCTGAAGATTTGGGGTCATTTGATAAAACATACCAAAAGTTATTCACATTAAACTATTTTATTACAATCCTAAAACATTTAATGTGAACAGCTTAATGTAAAAAGAGCTTAATGTGTAAAAAAGTATCTAAACCTCAATCAATTGCTTTGAAACTTTGCACAACCCAAGTGCTCAGCGTCCCAAACCTATCCTTGAAGTTTAATGGATTTTGGTTACCCACAAGGCAAATGACTAACATTAAGCTTGTTTTTTTGGGAGCTTAATGTGGCTTAACGTACAAAATACAACTTACATGTTAACCAATTCCCCCCAAACTTACCATACTACACGACTCTATCTATGCCAACATATTCTGAAGATTTGGGGTCATTTGATTAAAACATACCAAAAGTTATTCACATTAAACTATTTTATTACATTCCTGGAAAGTATTTATCTTAATGTAAGAAGAGCTTAATGTACCATAATGTGCCTAAACCTCAATCAAATGCCTGGAAACTTTGCACAACCTAAGATCTCAGCTTCCCAAACCTATCCTGGAAGTTTCATTTATTTTGGTTAACATTAAGCTTGTGTTTTGGGACACTTAAAGGACATTTCCACCTTTGTAAGTGATTTTGAGTTTTTGGTGGCAATGGGGAGGTGCAGGGGGGGATGTACATGTGTGTGCATTCTTAGGAGTCACAGAGCTGTATTTCATACTTTATTTTATAGATTCTTTTACAGGCCAGAAGCCTAGCAGTTCAAAATTCCTTCCACAATATCTTCAATCCGTCTCTCTCACAGGGTCGGGTTGTTATCTCTAAACTGCAATCAGCTGTTTTCCCCTCCTCCCCCTTCCCCCCTCTGCTCTGTGGAGAGACAGCAGGATGAGTCATAGTTCTGTGTGTCTGTGTGAGTGTTAGGACACAGAGAGAAGTCTATAGAACAGGACAAGTGAAAGGATATTCTGTGTCTCTCTCAGATCTCCCCTTTATTCTGGGTCACATATACTCTGTGCTGCCCCAAGTCCAGGTTCCCTCTAGAGCTGCAGCTAACGATTATTTTCAAAATCGATTAGTTAGCCGATTATTACATTCGATTAATCGGTTAATCGGATATAAAATAAAATACATTTTTAAAAATGGCTCCAGTGATGGGACCTCTAGTTTGTATTGAGATTGTCTGCTAACCAGGGACACTGATCTCCAAACAGCTGACCTTCCCTGGCGCCCCGGGAGCCACCTGCTCCCGGCCGCCAAGGAGAGAAACCCGCTCTGTCTTTTTTTCTGTATTCTGACACGAGCATGTCAGAATAGAGGAAAAAAAAAAATTTTCTACTTTTTTCACTCTTTTTCCGTTCTGCACGGTGACTCTGAGGGACCGAGCAGAACAGCCCAGCAAAATGCCGCTGGGCGGCATTCGGCAATTCTCTCACTGCTGTTCGGGATCTTTCAGAATAGCCCGAACAGCAGTGTGAAGCCTGCCGGAGGTTCGGCTCAGCCGATCCAGATGTTGGATCGGCTGAATCGAACTCCTTCTGCACTTCGGGGCCACAGCACAATCTGAGCATTTCAGCGTCCCTGGTTGCTAACCAGGGACACTGATCTCCAAACAGCTGACCTTCCCTGGCGCCCCGGGAGCCACCTGCTCCCGGCCGCCAAGGAGAGAAACCCGCTCTGTCTTTTTTTCTGTATTCTGACACGAGCATGTCAGAATAGAGGAAAAAAAAAAATTTTCTACTTTTTTCACTCTTTTTCCGTTCTGCACGGTGCCTCTGAGGGACCGAGCAGAACAGCCCAGCAAAATGCCGCTGGGCGGCATTCGGCAATTCTCTCACTGCTGTTCGGGATCTTTCAGAATAGCCCGAACAGCAGTGTGAAGCCTGCCGGAGGTTCGGCTCAGCCGATCCAGATGTTGGATCGGCTGAATCGAACTCCTTCTGCACTTCGGGTCAGCCGAACATGCTGAGCATGTCAGCTGATCCGAAGCCACACGAAGCAAGCCGATGTACGGCTGATTTCAGCCAATGTACGGCTGAAATCAGCCGTACCAGTCTGAAGTGATTAGCCGAACAGTGTTCGGCTCACTTCACTTCTGATCAGTCATTCACTCGGCTCCCCTCGGCAGCTTTGTGAATAGACCCCTTACAAAGGTGGAAATGTCCTTTAAGTGTCCCAAAAAACAAGCTCAATGTCACTCATTTGCCCTGTGGGCAACCAAAATAAATGAAACTTCCAGGATAGGTTTGGGAAGCTGAGATCTTAAGTTGTGCAAAGTTTCCAGGCATTTGATTGAGGTTTAGGCACATTATGGTACATTAAGCTCTTCTTACATTAAGATAAATGCTTTCCAGGAATGTAATGAAATAGTTTAATGGGAATAACTTTTGGTATGTTTTATCAAATGACCCCAAATCTTCAGAATATGTTGGCATAGATAGAGTTGTGTGGTATGGGAAGTGTGGAAAAAATTGGTTAACATCTAAGTTTTATTTTGTACGTTAAGCCACATTAAGCTCCCAAAAAAACAAGCTTAATGTCACTCATTTGCCCTGTGGGAAACCAAAATCCATGAAACTTCCAGGATAGGTTTGGGAAGCTGATCACTTGGGTTGTGCAAAGTTGCAAGGCATTTGGTTGAGGTTTAGATACTTTTTTACACATTAAGCTCTTTTTACATTAAGTTGTTCACATTAAATGTTTTAGGATTGTAATAAAATAGTTTAATGTTAAATAACTTTTGGTATGTTTTATCAAATGACCCCAAATCTTCAGAATATGCTGGCATAGATAGAGTCTTGTAGTATGGTAAGTTTGGGGGAAATTGGTTAACATGTAAGTTGTTTTTTGTACGTTAAGCCACATTAAGCTCCCCAAAAAACAAGCTTAATGTCACTCATTTGCCCTGTGAGTAACCAAAATCCATGAAACTTCCAGGATAGGTTTGGGAAGATGGGAAAGTAGGTTGTGCAAAGTTTCAAAGCATTTGATTGAGGTTTAGACACAATATGGTACATTAAGCTCTTTTTACATTAAAGGAGAACTATGGGGTCAGTGTTTTTCCCCATAGTTCTCCTTAGGGTAATGGGAGGACACAAACTAGCGTCCTCCCGTTACCCTAAGCTCAGTATACCGCGAGCTACTGCTCGCGGTATACTGAGACGCCGCACCTGGAGCGGATCCCGACGTAGATGACGGGATCCGCCCAGCTGCGTGAGTGACAGCTGGCTCTGCCTACCTAGAGGCAGAG
>NW_017307276.1:320162-408181 GCF_000935625.1 Nanorana parkeri | reverse complement strand
CCGAAGCCACACGAAGCAAGCCGATGTACGGCTGATTTCAGCCAATGTACGGCTGAAATCAGCCGTACCAGTCTGAAGTGATTAGCCGAACAGTGTTCGGCTCACTTCACTTCTGATCAGTCATTCACTCGGCTCCCCTCGGCAGCTTTGTGAATAGACCCCTTACAAAGGTGGAAATGTCCTTTAAGTGTCCCAAAAAACAAGCTCAATGTCACTCATTTGCCCTGTGGGCAACCAAAATAAATGAAACTTCCAGGATAGGTTTGGGAAGCTGAGATCTTAAGTTGTGCAAAGTTTCCAGGCATTTGATTGAGGTTTAGGCACATTATGGTACATTAAGCTCTTCTTACATTAAGATAAATGCTTTCCAGGAATGTAATGAAATAGTTTAATGGGAATAACTTTTGGTATGTTTTATCAAATGACCCCAAATCTTCAGAATATGTTGGCATAGATAGAGTTGTGTGGTATGGGAAGTGTGGAAAAAATTGGTTAACATCTAAGTTTTATTTTGTACGTTAAGCCACATTGAGCGGGGAGAGGGGAATCCAGCCCCTCCCCCTGTCACGGCAGAGAGCCGTGACAGGATCGAGAGGTGAGGGAACCCGGTATGTGTTCCCTCACCTCCCGATCTACTGAGCCGACCTGTGACAGTCTCATTGTCACAGGTCGGCTTAGAACTATGAGGTGAGTGAAAATCACTCATCTCATAGTTCTCCTTTAAGCTAAATGCTTTCCAGGAATGTAATAAAATAGTTTAATGTGAATAACTTTTGGTATGGTAATCTTCAGAATATGCTGGCATAGATAGAGTCTTGTAGTATGGTAAGTTTGGGGGAAATTGGTTAACATGTAAGTTGTTTTTTGTACGTTAAGCCACATTAAGCTCCCCAAAAAACAAGCTTAATGTCACTCATTTGCCCTGTGAGTAACCAAAATCCATGAAACTTCCAGGATAGGTTTGGGAAGATGGGAAAGTAGGTTGTGCAAAGTTTCAAAGCATTTGATTGAGGTTTAGACACAATATGGTACATTAAGCTCTTTTTACATTAAAGGAGAACTATGGGGTCAGTGTTTTTCCCCATAGTTCTCCTTAGGGTAATGGGTTTTCCAGGAATGTAATACAATAGTTTAATGTGAATAACCTTTGGTATGTTTTATCAAATGACCCCAAATCTTCAGAATATGTTGGCATAGATAGAGTCGTGTAGTATGGTAAGTTTGGGGGGAATTGGTTAACATCTAAGTTGTATTTTGTACGTTAAGCCACATTAAGTTCCCCAAAAAAACAAGCTTAATGTCACTCATTTGCCTTGTGGGTAACCAAAATACATGAAACTCTCAGGATAGGTTTGGGAAGATGGGAAACTAGGTTGTGCAAAGTTTCCAGGCATTTGATTGAGGTTTAGGCACATTATGGTACATTAAGCTCTTCTTACATTAAGATAAATGCTTTCCAGGAATGTAATGAAATAGTTTAATGTGAATAACTTTTGGTATGTTTTATCAAATGACCCCAAATCTTCAGAATATGTTGGCATAGATAGAGTCGTGTGGTAGTTTCAAGGCAATTGATTGAGTTTTAGGCACATTATGGTACATTAAGCTACATTAAGCCATTTTCACATTAAATGTTTTAGTATGTCACAAAATATTGTGACAAAATATTGAAGTTTTAATTTCATCTAATTCTATAACTATAAATGCAGTCAATCAATAATCAGTCAATCTCCAGAGCCAATTAAATTAGCTTATTGTAAATTTTATTGTACAAGAGTTTCTTAGGGTGTTTCTAATTACAATAAGCATATAAAAAAATCATAGAGATACATAGCAGTAGCAATATTTGACTTATGACTTGTGCACATGTTTCTGACATCTCTCTGAAAAAAAGTAGTCCTTCTTAGGCCATCCCTGTTGTGAAATATACAACATTTTTCACAACTGGGCATTTGATCTTCTAAACCTGCATGGACTCAGATATTTATTCGCAACTTTATTATGAAAATATGAAAGATATTAAAAAATGTTTGCTTTAGTATAATTTTTCTTCTGTCCTGGCATTCCATTAAAGTGAACACATATGACAATGCACTCAAAGCTTTTGCTTCCACCTATGGCAGTGCTTCTTTAAAACCTAAAACATCTGGCACGCCGAGAGAGACAAATAAAACAATGTGTGCCACAAAAGTTTAATGAAAAAGTTGAAGACATTTGTCATGCACGCAAAAAAAAACTTAATTGAAGCACACCTATGCACACAGGGTGTATGTCCCTCCCCCCACTTGGGAACCCCCTGCTGCTTTTACCAACAATTCACAACTCTCAAATGACAGCCAGGACTTGCTGGGTAATACAGAAGCTGGCTGTAGCCACTTCTGTCAAACATTGAGCTTTTGAATAGTGTTTGTAAATACTGTTCAGAAGTATGAATGAGAAAAATAGATGTAGCATTAATATATTTTCTCTTTTTCAGTCATATGAAATCAAAGGGGTGACCTTTGAGGCAAATGTTGTCAAAGCAACCTTACAAGTAAAGATTAAAAAAATTGTTTTCAAAATGTAAACATTTGTAATGTTTTTCCTGGATGTTAGAAATCCTGAAGGGTTCATTCACAGAGTAAATCAAAGGCAATTAACAATGTCACAAGAATGGAAGATTTTTTCCCGTAGCAGTAAAACCAAATACTTTACAAACACTTGGGCTTCTTGGATAGAGCAATACATTTCATAATGATGCTACTGAAAATCAGGGATATCATTATCATTGTTTCAAATGTGTGAACTATAGGAGATAAATACTGTATATAGTATCAGATTTATTATTTTGTGTCACTTTTATAGTATATGCCCTAAAGATTGATTTTGTCTGCATGTAGATCAACTGCAGGATAGAAATTCTGATAAAGCAAGGTTTTTTTTAATTTTTTTATTTTCATTGTAACACAATATAAGTTTCATTTTTGACCCGCATACATTTTTGATTATACATTAGAGCCGCCTTTCTCAACCAGGGTTTTGTGGAACCCTAAGGTTCCTTCAGAGCTTGTTAGGGGTTCATTGAACAGTGAATAGTAGAAAATTGATCTCCTATCTCCTATCTACAATGGCCTATAATGTAAGAGGACAGTTGACCTCCACTGACCTCCAATGTAAGGGTTCACATCAATTCTGGCCACCAATGTAGGAGGGCACTACTACAAATGTGAAAGGACACTTTTCCAATGAGCACCAACGTAAGGTGGCCTTTCTCTACTGACCATCAATAAAAGGGGACATTACACTGGTCCCCATTGTCAGGTGGAACTTCTAAGACCAGTCTAAAGCCTCATGCACATGGGACTATATGCTGCAATTGGGGATTCCAACAGCAAGAACCCATAGATTCTTGTGGCCTTGAATCCCATGTGGGTTCATATAGATGCAGCTGATGTGCCTGTTCAAGTTGATGTTCACCACAAATGGAAGGGCTCACTTCTACATTCACCACCAATGGAAAGATTCACTTCTACACTGTCCATCGATGTATGGAGACACTTTCCAACTGTCCAACAATGCAAGGGTGTACTTTTCCACAGACCACCAATGAAAAGTTTTCATCCTTACAATGAGCACATTACTTGCAAATGGTGACACAACACTTGTCACCGTTCGCACCAAATTTTGTGTAGCTGTTTAGTGTAATTGCTAAAGGTAACCCCTAATCTGCACATTAACATACCCATACTTAACCTTAATGTTTAAACTGAGCCTTAGGATTGACCACAAACACTTTACCCAACCATAAAATGTAACCATTACCCTAGTTTTGACCCTTAACTTGAAACATTCATTTTCCTCTTGCATTGCTTCCCATTTACCCAGTTTACTGCTTTGCTGGTGAATGGGGTTATTTGGACACAGACTGGTTGATAGGGTAATTGTACTATTCAATGCTAAATATAACTGTTCTACTAATTATATTTCTTTCAGCTACTGCTTATTTCTTCCTTGAAATAGTGATAGTGAGAAAATGGAATATAAAATAGTTATAAATATGATTTTAACAACTGTTCTTCACTGGAATGATTTTCCACATGGCAACACATCACCTCATTATAATGTAATCTGAAATAACAATTCCTGGCATTATACCATTTGGCTTGTGACTGTGTGATGTTTACGACGATAAGTCTTTCCAAGTTAAAATGAAAATCCAGTGGTTTCCCAAGGAAAAATTACAATACTTTGAAAATACTTAAAACATAAACTAAACAACTGGAAAAAGTTAAATCCACTATAATGTTCATTTGTGCAAAATATTTTAAGTGTTCAACTTTAGAAGTCCTCAGATTTTTCAGCTTGTGAAAAAGTGTAGATAACCCACAGCTGTTATATAAAAAAGGGGTACAAAGAAATCTAGAGGGAGAAGTTTAGAGATCTAAAAAAGAAATCTAAAGAAATTATACCCATTGTTTTGCACTCCAGTATAAGGAGATGGTGTTACATTAATCAGTCATAAATATAAAAGTGGATCGGTTGCCCCAAAAATCTCACGTTGGTTTTAAACATAAGGTGCAGTAGCAACTCTGGCCCATCTATTCTCTAAACACAGCAATTACATTTTGTGAAATATGTGTACCATTGTATCTCTTCTATGTACAAGTTGCACATACAGCAGCTTTAAGTAACTTGGATAAAACCATCATTAATTTTTATATGGGTCTTTTCAGGTGCCACAATGATACAACATATTCCACAATTTGTTTAATATTTAAAATGTTATTTCTATAAACAACATATAGCAATATACACACTATTAAAACCCAAGATATACCACAGATAACAGTTAAGAACACAGAAAACAGATAAAAACACATTCAAATGTCTACTGCCAAACGGTGCCCTTCCACTATTCACAAAATGTCCTCTAATACATATATGGCGTAATCAAATTCATTTAGAATATATATATATTCATGCGGACATTGTAGTATTTGTAAGAAATAAACTGTATACTTTTTCTCAAAGTTGTTAAAGCACAAGGGTCCATTTAACGTATTATACCAGTCAAATGTGATATACCTGTCAGATGTGATATCTAAATACCCTCTAAAAATGTGAAGCCTCTTCTCAAAATCCAATAGATTGGTGTTTCAATTAGTGCATTACGATCTAGTTATCCAAGCTTATCAGTAAATAAAATCTGTGTTTAACAAGGTCCAGCCACAAGTCAAAAGTTCGCCACTATCAAAGGAGGCATCATCAGAGCAAGCCCACAGAGTTGTTTGTGGGTCATTCTGGCTTTCCCTATGTAGTCCCTCCCCCAAGATGGCCAACACTGCTGCACCCCTGGCGTAAGAGAGGAAAAATAAAATAGGGAATTCAAGGAGATGTAAATTCTATCCAGATTGAAAGAGTAAGTTTGATGTTGGACATGCATAGAAGGTGTTCAAAAAAATTCTTGGGATAAGGCTTGAGGCAAATTTTGTGTGTTCAAAACTTGAGATCCTGGTAAATTTATATGCAGATTTGTCAGGGAGATTTTTTATTTAAAACATAATGCCTTGCATGGCATTTGAACTATGGATTAGAAGGGGCAATAAGAGGACTTTTGTTTAAACCCTATCCCTATAAAAGGGTGGGAGTACAAAGCAGCCATAGAGACAGTGAATCAGAAGCTGTTGTAGGGAAAGTTGACAAACTGCATAGGGACAAATTTGGATCAGTTAGGAAACTGCAGTTTAATACTGACTAATAGCTCTTTGGGCAATCAACTCCATTTACTGCTTAATTTAGAACTTCCCTTAACAGCTTTGTTTTACAAGGGTGTTTGGAGTACTTGAAGTAAAGCATTCACTTATTGCTGGTTAATGAAGCTGTCTTTTGTGCATGGCATACTGTTGCATCATTTAGGTGCAAGAACAGTGTGCACCTAAACTACCTCACGTTATATCACTCACATTCATTGCACTCATCTAACCCCTTATATAAAACAACATTTAGGCATACACTGGTTAGGCTTATTATCCCTGACTAAAACTGGCCAGGCCTGTGCTCTTTGTACCTAGTAAATTTGGGCCATGCTTCACTCAATATAATTTTCCTGCTGCTGGCTAATGTTACACTACTGTATTAAATTTGGTCTCTTAATAATAAAACACCTGTATGTACTCTTTGTCTATAGTATATTTTAGCCTATTAGCTAGCCTGATTAAAATTGTCATGCTTTTGGCCAATTTTATACAGCTGTATTATCAGCAGTATCTTAATTGTTGCAATAAAGCCCCAGTCTGTGCTCTTTGTCTCTAGTGAATTTGGGCCTAACCATGATAATTAAAATTGAGCTGCTGACCAATTTTACACTGTTGTGTCATCTGTGATCTTTAATCTTGTAGTAAAGTACCAACCTGTACTCTTTTTCTCTAGTACCTTTTGCCCAACTCTCCCACATTAAAATTGTCCTGCTGCTGGCCAAGTTTACACTGCTGTGTTATTTGCAGCCCCTAATTCCTATTGAAAGCTTGATAGCAAGCTGCATGACAGTTTGAGCATTAGCAAAAACAGGGATGCCACAGCGAATTACTGGCCAATTTCTATCAGCTGGTCAAAGTGTGCCTCACATCTACTTTATTGTTTTCTGTTGATTTACTAAAGGTAAATAGGCTGTTCACCTTGAAAGGGAATTTGCATTGGTAGCACAACTTTCCCTTAGCTTAGTGAATGTGGTGAAAAACCACTTTGGAATACCCAAACACGTGTAAAGAAAATTAAAAAAAAACAGTATTTTTGCTTGCACATGATTATATGATGAAAGTCAGAAGACCTTCACCTCATTCATTAAGCTAAGAGAAAATGCCCTTGTAAAGTGAAAAATGCATTGCAAAGTGAACAATCTATTTGCCTTCAGTAAATCAACCCCTTTATCTCAAGTGCAGAGATTTCATCTAACTTTCTGTTAAAGAAATAGCACAGAAAGTAAAAGGAAATATACCCAACATTAGGGGAAATCCCATTACTGAGAGTGGTAATCAGAACAGGTGCCCCTAGTGGGAGATCTTTCACCACATCCTGTTTTGGTGACAACTGTAAAATGTTCCTGTGCTGCAATTATCTTCAGGAAGGAATATAAGGGTGGATCCACCCAAGGCAACAAGGGTAGCAAAAAAAACTAACAAAGGTTCTTACCCCTCTTCACTCTATTCCACTATATCCAAACTTGTAAAAAAAGAATAATTGATTATGCATTATACTTTATCCTTGAGGAAATGTGTTGCTCTCCAAAGTCCTGAAACACTTGTGTGACCAAATTATAAACAATGGACATGTGTAATCTAGCATCTCATTTCAAATGTAAAGGAGTTGTAAAGTCCCAGAATATACTGTCCTGTTATAGCACCAGCATGGTAATAGGAATACATACTAGAGTGATTTTTGATAGTGCAATCAAAGCTTACTTGAAAAAATCCATTTTATTTAGTGAGTGCTGCCTTCCATCTGCCTCATCACTTTCAACAACTTCCTGAATCCTCAGACTGCTTTGTGTCTCTTTCCCTGCTGCTTGATGTGATGCAATCTCAATTTCCCAAGATTGCATATCCCATCATGCATTGGTTCTTGCAAGCAATTATGGTATTTCGTGGGTATTATGTGGGTGTTAGTTGTGTTCACTGTGGGAGAAGGAGAAAGAATTGAGTTGTAGGGAGGCTTTTTTTGTGGGAATTAAATTATGTCACTGCATTGAGGAGGTACATCCAATAGGCATCAGGAAGTAAGTTTACAAACTTCTAGAGCGATAATGTTATTAGAGGTGGGATAGAACTTATGGAAATTCAATAAAGAAATGCATATGTATTTTTAGTTTTTGATCATAGATACCCTTTAAGCTGGCCATGTATAATTTTTCTTGTTCAGCCCCCCTGAATGAGGAAAAGCACTCGATTCCACCATCATCTATGCTAAATGCTGGTTGATTACTGGCAGTCACTGCTCATCCGACAATTTTACACCTTACTTTTCAACAACAGTCAATTAAAAAGTCGATTGCCAGGGCAATTGCCAGGTGTTGCTGGCAGGGACCCTCCACAGATCTGATTTCAGTTAGGAATTTCCAAAACTTGATCCATGTATAGCCAGATTTACAAATACATTCAACAACGGATCATGGTCATTAAAAAATGTCTGCTGGACTTTATATTATATGCATTATGCATTATATTTGAAGTATTTGCCTGTTGACTTGCACATATATTATACCTTTAACATGCAGCCTGAGACACAGTTGCGTTATATTGTTCTAAAAGATTTATTGACCTTATTGTTATTTTAACATGTTTATGCATTGCTAACCTAAGACTTTCTAAAGTATTATATTGGTAAAAAATGCTGTCAATGTTAAAATAAGATAAGATACTTTATTGTTGCTGTGTACAAGACACATCAAATTTTTTCGTCATCTTTCCACTCCAAAAGCAGCATCATAATTACTGCATAAAATTAAATAAACACTATAGTAACAAACATCCTAAAAAAACACATGTAAATAAAATTAACACTGCATCATTCATTTAACTGTACACTGTATTCCACTGTATTCCTAAAAAGCCAGTAAAAAAGACAGACTAGGAACACAACCCTGTGCTATAGAAACACAATTACCCATTGGCTTTAGGGACTTTTGCCTGTCATAATAGCAAATAAAGATCTCTGTGAATACCACATTTAATTGACTGGCACATTCCTTTAATACTCCAAATACCATCCAGTCCAAACGTTTTAGTACAATCAATATTCCATAAGACAAGCTTAAAATACCCATGCTGTAAAATAGTTGGTTGACCATTTCCTACCAAATCCATAGATTTTTATTAAAACCATCCTCAAATCAAGTATAAAATGTTTTAAGCCGATATGAAAAAAAATATCAACTAGACATGTAAGCCCGCAAAAAATCTTTTTCATTTCGGATCATTTCGGATTAGTTTTTATACTGTATTCTTAACACCCTTCCACATAGAATTATTATTTCTAAAGTTATCCTTAATGCACTGTTTATATTTTAGCAATCCTAATTCCCTTATTCAAATCAGCTTTCCTATAAACCTCTCTGTTTCCCACAATAAATACTGCTGAAAATCCCCTTGGCAAATAAAAAGCTAATTCACTAATAGAATGCATCTACATGTACACAGCATTTTCTTTTAATAATAGTGGCAGCAGAACAGCACCTATTGTCAATATAGACACATACCTCCCCTCCCCTGGATTTACCAGCGTCAAGGGTACAATCCGCACAATATAAGGTGTGACCAGCTAATTCCTCCACTGAGTCAGGAATATTTCCATGTAACCATCTTTTGGTTATCACCATAAAGCAGCTCTCAATATTCCCATTTGCAACATGTAGGCGGAAATCATGAAAATTATTTACAAGTTAGCAGACATTTGCGGAAAAAAAGCCTAGCCTGAGCCCCAGCCTACCTGCTATATTTCTGTTGCCTCTTCTCCTCCTGTACCTACTAAGGCTCTTCACATCTGCTCCTGTGCATCCTGATGTCACTCCTCTCACCATAAAGCTCCTCAAGTGAATCCTCCAAAGCTGGGACCCCCTCTTTAAAGACACAAGATTAAGCTCTTATGTCTTGCCTCCAGCTCTTCACATGCTGCCTCCTACACCTCCCATTCATACCACCACTGCTATGCCTCACACGCTGGTCCCAGCTAGCAATCTCCACTGTCACAACAGGGACACCTTCAGCATCTCCCACAGCACTCAGGATGCCCTCAGTGCCTCCAGCACACCTGGCTCATCCTGCGCCTCTCACATACAGGATCTCTGATTGGACATAAATCACTACCCTGTATGTTACTGCCATGGAGAGAGAGCTGGGCTGCTGCACCTGCCGCAGTCATATTTAATCATATGATAGCAAATAGTAAAATGACATTTAGACACTATTCTGTGTTTTTGATTCTGTGTCCACTAAAAGTGGACCTCGTACTCCAAGCAAAGTCTATTTTTTTAGTGAGGGCCCTCTCCTTGCTATAACGCTGCACTAAACTGGAAACAAAAGCGTGGGGAAAAATGTGGGGTAAAAGTTGATTTACTTATCTTTGTCCTGGCTTCTGCACTACAGGGAGTGATGTTACCATCCTCCCAAATCATCTTTCTGTAAGATTTGAGTCAATAAGCATTCTATGGGATCTCATTGGAAGGAGAATAATGCCATCCTTGCTTAGGCATTACGGGCAAAAGTGGGGGGAAAGGTAAGGATATTAAACACATTTTTTTTCCTCTGCAGGTTTTTTTTGTCCTTACTAAATAGGCAGACCATGCTATTTCAGTGCAAGGTTTGCTTTTAAGACATCTTCCCCAAAACAGCCACACTCACAACAATGCTTGCAAATTGTCAAACTACATGGTTTTTATGATATGCAAAGCTTTGTTTGCTGTGAAAGAAATAATCCTATCTAGAACAAGGTTGCAGGTTATATGCTGCAGTCCCACTGCTTGCATCCAGAAGTTTAAAATTCCTCCTTCCATTGTTTCTCTAGATGTTGAAGTATTTATGAGAAAAAATATATTTTATCTATATTTTCCTTATAACCTATATTGACACAGACTCATCTATATCAGGTGGGTGCCCAATACCATCAGCACACTCACAAGAACATAAAAATGGCTTTTTTTTGATAGGATAAAAGGGACACAGATATTCTTCAAAGTATGAATATTGTATTTTAATCATAAAAAGATAAAGATTTTAACCAATCCCACGATCATCTCACTTGAAATAACAGTGCTAACCTATTTGGCAAACCTAATTGGCTTCTGTCACTGTTCGCCTGAAGATTTTCCTTCTGGCTCCTTTGGTCTTCTGACCGAAGGATGCCGGGTGGACGGCTGCTCACACGACGGATTTAGCCCGGTTCATCAAGAACACACCAAAATTTGTGCAGTGTATAGTCGACTTTAGTCATTCGATAACATATAAAGAGTACCTTCAGTAACTTTGTATATGGTTTTCACTGTTAAATTATATATTGTTTTCTTTTGTAGATATCAACACAATATGTTTTTGTTCATCAGGCTGAGAGTGTATCTCACTTGATATTTTTATCAATGTCCAATGTGACCTTATCACAGGGTATTCTGGGGTTTTTAATATTTGTACATTTTATGCGTTTGCACTTTAGGTGTATTTGGTGGGGGAATTTAGCACCATTATTTCAAGTGAGATTATCGTGGGATTGGTTAACATCTTTATTTATTTTTGTATATTATTTTCTTATCATTTCTATTTAACAATATAAACATATAAACATGTACGCATCCTGTTAAAAGACTCTCCCATGAAGAAATCCAATCAAAAACAGAAGAGATAAATATTCATAACTTCTTCCTAAAACAACCACCATAAATGTCCCATTAGTATTAAAACCATTCTTCCACCCTGAGGGTCTCAACTAAAAAAAAAAAAAAGCAAGGGAAACAACAACCCAAGATCCCTCCCAACCCTAAACCACAAACAAATTTGGTTAAAATCTTTATTTATTATCTTTTTATGATTAATAACATAACAGGTATTTCATAGTTCAAGTATGTCCATAAAGAAGACCTGAACTGTTGAAGCTGTACCCAAAAAGGGAAAGCAGAGAACAAAGGAATAGTCACTAGTATTGCAAGTCGTCTGCCTGCAGCTAATCTTTTCCCCATTACTGACTTACCAAATCATGTTCCACACTGTGTTTCAGTGTGGTGGCCCTCATCTTTGTAAAAGCAAAGCTTTGCTTCGTTGAGCTGTCTCTTGTTGACTGGTAATCTGATGATGGGTGGGATAACATGTTAGTTCAGAAATTGAAATCTTCAGAAAGCACAGATCCACAGATATGAATAAAGCAGAAGTAGGATGATCCTCAGTTAGAGCTTCCTCTCCAGCAAAGCAAACAGTGAACAGCACTGTGGTTACATTGCCAAACCTCACTCCAAATCTCATGAGGCTGACAGTCAGAGGCAGCAGTGTCTTAGATTTCAACCTGCAGATATACAACTGAAAGTCTGTAAGCAAAGGAGTGCCTAGACACAGTCACTGTTGCTTGTCATAAAAGAGTCAAGGCAAAAGGAATGTTTTAAGCGTACTGCTTAGTGTATCTTACCCCAAAAATATCATTTTAAATACATATCTGCTTTTCATTTTTGTTTTGGTAAATCTTATCTGCTCTTTTGTATTGTCTTAATTCACGAGAAATACCTGGTGATCTTGCCATTTCCCATTTTGCCCTTTTTTATTCAGACCGCACCATGCACTGAAGCTGATCCATGCTGCCATGGAAAGTTTGTGCCTCCCTCCTCCTTTGAGATACAGGATGTTGTGCTGACGCATGATATGCCTGTATCTCCCAAAAGCAGTTCATCAGCCACACATCCTATTCAATCCCCACAAGTTAATTGACAGCAGCTCTCAGCAGGAGCCTCATTGTCAAAACTGATGTGATGTCCCTGCAGCATCCTACTCTGTGGACCATCATACCAGCCCCCCCTTTGTTGATTGACAGCAATATAACAAGTGACCCTAATGCATTATTTGGGAGCAACAAAAAATAGTTCCTATTTGAAACTGTACCAAAAGTTCCCCCCAACAAATCTTACATGTCGTCAGTCCCCCCCATGCAGAAGCATAATCCAAATGAATGCTCTGTGATAATAAAAAAAAAGCCAAAATGTGCTTTTCGCTTAATGCAGTTTTGTTGAACAGTGAATAATTAATTTTTTCAAATGTGCCTTTAATGTTCTATGTTTCCATATATTTAAATGTAGGCTTACTAAGATGTTCCCTATATATACATTTTTCATTTTTTGGAGAGGTAGGTGTATTGTATTATCTAATCATGTATGTATCTGTTCATGCTCAACACTATTGCTAAAAGAATAAATGGTCTATTTATTACATGAACAAGAGAAGAAAAAGCAGAGGGAGAGAGAAAATATTTGTAAAATATTTCGGTATAATGGCCAGAAAGACAAAAAAGAGATAAGAAAAAACAAGAATAGGGAAGGAAAGCCACAAAAGGTTTAAGACACAGATTTAATTATGAGTTCACTGCCACCATGTAATCCCATTGGCCCTATACAAATTGTACCTTTCAGAAGTATTTATTCATAATTTAGCTTTTAGATATTCCATATTTTTTACTATAAGTATTTATGTATACAGTCCAGTATTCAACAGTCTTGTTAGTTTCCTCAGTTTAAGGACAAGTTTAATTGGAACTGAAGATTTTTTTAGATTTGATAGATTTTAGATTTTTTGAAGATTTTCTTTTCATAGAAGATTTTCTTCATGGCAAAAATGCTTCTCTTTCTTCTAATAATTTGTGTGTGTATATACAATGCCTGTTATTTTATATGTGTTGTTACTTTGTTTACAGCGCCATTCACCCAGCTGTACGCTGGGTGGTAGACTTACAAATCAGTCCCATAGTGTTACAGTTTTTAAATGGAAAAATGGATATCTGATATTTCTACTTACATTCGTACTATTTATTTGTGTTATAGGAAACAGAGACCTAATAAAGTGTAAGTGCAATGTTTCAGTAGACCAGAACACAAACTTACTGGTGCTTATCAGGCTACCTGCATTCATGTAAGTATTTTTTTTTTAAATCTGTATTCTCATTACAAGTCTATCTTGAAAGCACTAAAGCTGTATCTGATGCACATCTTGTAATGAGACAAGATCAAAATCTTGCTGGAACCTACTAGTGGTAGCATGAACAAGTTCCTAACATTACCTTTTGGGTCCCGATCCCTCAGTGGCTTTCTGATACAGTGGATCCTGAAGAAACAAGACAGAGAATTAGAAACTGCTGTCATTTGGTGAGCTTAACCAATATTTATACTGGCAGTTTACTAGGAACCAGTGAGATCATTATAACATGAGGTTATTTCTTTTTCTTTTGCCATAGAGATGTCACAGTTTCCTAGGGAATTTATACAATTTATTTTTTTTGTAAAGTACTGGTCTAACATACAAATTTACCTTATCATCTGAATGTAAAACATATATTAAAAATGTAATCAGCATTTGTTTAAAAAAGCAACACTATTATTATCCTCATTGTTCTCTGAGCCCATCACAGTAATTATCACACTGACTCCCAATGTAATTAAAAGGGCTTTTATCAAAGAAGCATGAAATACCACTGACCCCAATGTAAAAACTACCAGTATTAATTAGTATAAAAGGATGTCACTAACAGCCAATGTAAAACAGCTATTGTAAGGGGTGTATGGTAACCTGCTGGCCTTTAGTGCAAAGTTCTGAATACTGCAAAGGGAGTCAATGCAAGCAGTGGTCAGTCAGAAGTGAAGAGGGTAAAAAAAATTGTAGGATTCCCTATGATTTGTAGTTACGCTTCTACATAAGGATGTAATACATGATGTATTGACATTATGATTAGTGTTCTGTTTCATATGCCGATATATGCAATGAGATACCTCTTAGATCATGGTCTGTGCGGACAGTATAGCCAGCAGTGATTTGGCAGGATCCACCGGCAGCTTAGATCTTAAATAAGACACAGAAGTAATCCAATGTAGTTTTACTTGAGATAAGTGCAATACAAAGCACATTTTTCAAGTTTTTTGAAGTGTAAGAAGACAATGGGGGGAATTTATCAAAACTGGAGCAGACGGAATCTGGAGCAGTTGCCCATGGCAATCAATCAGCATCTTCTCTGGCTACCTGAAATAATTTATTGACAAGTCCATTCTTCAGAAGCTCTGCTTCCAGCTTGCAAAAAAAAGGACTTTATTGCACTAATTGATCCAATTAGTATTTTGGGCGTTTCACTGTTAGTATTGTACATGTTGTGGTGCATGAGATGTAAACTGTAATAGCTTGGTGTTAGGGTTTCTTTGCCTTCCTTGTTCCTTGCTTGTGTTTCTGATACTGTTCTTCCTCTTTTATGACTAAACCCATGAGCATCATCATTCTGCAACGATTGCTAAAACTCCTGACAAATTCTTGTCAATTCTTGTTGATGCAAACACCAGCTCACTATTTAACCATCAGTTTGTCCATTCAGGCTCTGCCCTTGCATGTGTTCTAATCTATCAAGTGCCCTGCAGTTGTTCCCGTCCTCCGTGTATAACCCTGACTTGGCTGACTGACTTCCTGGTTCCTGACTCTGGCTATTGTTTCCGTTTCTCCATTGTTTTTTTTGCCATTTATGTTTATTTTTTGCGATAAACTCCTTTTATTTTTTTAAACCTGCACTTTAAGTTTCTGTCTGGTTTCTTGGTTCCCTAACAGTTGGGCCTTGATAGATGAATATGTAGCCAACTTGCAGGTTAGGTCAAAACTGTTTGGTAGGAATTTTAAATTAAAGTCTTTGGAGCTCTTACGGGGATTCTTTAAGCAGAAATATGTTACTGTTTTGCTGTTGTCTAGTGTAGTTTCTTCAATGAGAAGACTAGCCAGAAATTGCAGCTGGGCTTCTGTGAGGAACTATTTAGCATATACTGAATTATATAATGATATAAAGTCACTAGTTACACAGTGATTGAACTAATTAACATCAGTATTTTTGTGCAGGATCTCAGTATTGGTAAACTCCTGGTCAACTGCCAAACGTTCAGTCTTCCTCTTGTTATTATTAGCTTGAGATGTTGTCTCACTGATACTACTATAAAATGGTTCACTGATGTAAACTTGATTGCTCAAAAGAAGTCTCATAAGAGTTAGTATTGCCTTTGAGTTTTCATAGCATGGGTTTTGAGTGGTGAAAGGGGTGTCTTGATTTCTCTCAATAATAGTTTTACAAGTGCACACACTGTTTGAAATCTTCTTCAGACTTGAGCAAGAAGTGTCTATAATGGCCCAACCTAGCTTGGTCCTTTAGTGTATAGGCACTGGCATTACATCCACTGAACTGATCATGTATTTTGTGCACTCCATAGATGTCCCTTCCCAGCAGAAGCATGATTTTGGCATTGTTGTCAAGTGGTGTGAAGTAACCAGTCAAATCAATGAAGAATTCATGGTGTGAACTTCTTGTGTAGGGATCTCCTCTCTATCATTAGATATTTGATTGCAGTAAGCATAGGGAGATGAATTCCTTCAATTTATTTTATGTGTGAAATTATGAATATCTTGATCAGGGCAAATTCTACTGTGCCACATATGTGCAGTTTGTAGGACAAAGGTCCTCTGTTTACACTATACATGTAGAAGAAGCAAGGGATTCCAACAGGTCAGTTTCTAAGGATAAAACGCAATTGCAGTGAACACACTGAATACCTGAGGGAGTCCAAAGATCTATACAAACGCTTCAGGGAAAGGGGATACCCACACAAAATTATAAAAAGGAGCAAAATGAAAGCTAACCAAAAAACAAGAAAAGATTTATTGAAAACTAATGAACACACAATAGAGCCCTCAAAAAATGGAAAAAATAACTATACACGCATAATAACAAAATATGGGTCTAACTGGGAAAAACTCAGAGAAGTACTCACGAAGCATTGGCATGTATTGGATTTATGTCCATTACTGTCAAATATAGTGGGACCGAGACCCTTACTCACGGCACGTCGCTCAAAAAATCTGAAAGATAGTTTAGTAAATTCTGAATTTACACCTACTCTGTTAAAACAATCCTTACTGGACAAAAAGAGACCCAAAGGTATGTACCCCTGTGGAGGATGGTGAAAGTTGGTTTGAAGGTGTTATCTTTATTGTATGTTGTTTCTATGAATTTTTCTAATAAATTAATTTTTTGCATATTAGCTACTTGTCCGGATCCCTCAGTTGACCGCTACTGACTTGTTACCTTTTAACGAGTCAACCCCCCTCTTTTTCTTTGCAAATTCTACTGTGCCACATATGTGCAGTGTGTAGGACAAAGGTCCTCTGTTTACACTATACATGTAGAAGAATTCTGAGGTAGCAAATGAATTACTGCTTTGATCTTCTAAAACAACATAGATCATGTCAGCTTTCTTTGGGTGACCTCCAGGAAACTTGACCAAACATATTTCTTCATGCATCTTCTTTAAATGATATGACACGAATGTAAGATCTTCAGTAGATGTAAAGTCCTGTTTAAAGGGGCCTCTGTGTAAGGCCTATTAGTGCCTATCACTAACAATCTGCATTTTTCTCAAGGATTTTGCCTTGAATGCAGAGCATTTCCTGAGAGGATGTGGTTTGCCATGAATGAAGTGGTTAGAGTTTGGGTTGTTTCACCTTTCTTCATTTTTGCAGCTGGTATTGGGTGTAACTCCTGCTTTTCTAATGGAGACAACAATTCTAAAGTCTCTGTATTTAGTGGTGAGGTTTTCTCTTTTTGTAATTGGGATAGCTAGGACTGCTCAAGCTGATAATCAAGATATGTGGATTGTTCTTAGCTCTGGCTAAGTCTTTAATGAATTTCAAGAAGAAGGAGAAAGGTGGAAAAGGGACTTGATGTTCCTCCTTATACCATGAACCCACTACTGCCTATTTTTCTAGGATATTGTAAGGCATTTTTAATACTACTGGGTTCATGCCATCTACATTGTCTAGGTAGCTAAGATCTGGTAGATATGTGTCTTCCCTAGTGATCTCAAACTCAAGAAGAAGGTCACTTAATTCCTGAAACTTCTGCCTGTCTCTGTTGAACAGTCTAGAAAAGTCATGTAATCTTTTTAATATTACTTCAGGACAGCTATAGGTTTGTTCTACTTTTTCCTATTTGAGATTACAGCCTTTGGTGCGATTAACACATGGCCCTGGTGTGAATGGGCCCTAACTGTCCACCGTGCAGAAGGAGAGTGATGCCATGCCACAAGGGGAAGCATTCTGCAGTGGCTAATAGTCACAATGCTGGCTACATAACTAAAAACTGAACTTTTCCTTTCTCCATCAGTTCACCCCCACACAGTTATAACCTTTTGTTTCAATTGCCCCTCTCTTTTAGATTATAAACTCTCACAAGCGTGCTTGAATTTTAATGGCTAAATACAGTAATAGTATAGTAATCTAGTACTAAAAATCAATATAGTAATAAACATCAGTCAGCTTCGATGTATTATTAAAGCATGGCTTTTCCTCACACCGTTTCATTCCTCTTACACAGCCTAATTAAATGGTTTTATTTTAAACTATTAAGGATATTTGACTGTGTGATCACAAACTAAGAGCACAGTTACTACAGTATTTTCCCAATTAAACCCAAGAAGCAATATAGATAAACCGCTGCTCAGATTGCATATCAATGTTGAATTTTTTTATCTGTTTACAGATAGTTTCTTTAATACTTCTATAATACATTCAGTGAATGTGAAATTTACAATAATATTGGTTGAATTGATTCTTCTGAGTCGTGTTAATCTTTGGCTTTCTTTCTAACTCCAGCTTTCAATATTAACAACATCGTTGGGCTTTGAAAATGAAATTTGTCTCTAGTCTGTTTGTGTTGCTTAGCTGGATGCAGCTATTATCTACCCAGGACACAGGTAAGGTGAAACACTGGTAATCACTGAATTACAATAGAAAAATGTACTTGAATTCTGACACTGCACTTTTCTTTATTTATGATTGCAGAAATCCCTAAGTATGGAGATCTTATAATCCTGGTGGATAGTTCAGACAGTATGGGATTAAAGACGTTCAATCAGCTAAAATCCTATATATCAAGAATAATTGCTGAAATGCAAATAGGTGTTGATCATTATCGCATTGGTCTAATACAGTATAATGAGGACATTCATGTTGGTTTCTCTCTATCCGAATTCAAGACAAAAAGCCCAATGATGAATTATATAAAAAATAGGTTTTTGTTTCAAGGTAGATCATTGATGACTGGTAACGCCCTCCAAAAGGTCCATGAAATAATTCTGGCAGACAAACATGGAAGAGACAAATCAAAGTACCCACAAGTTCTACTTGTGATCACATCTGGGTCCTCTAATGATGAAATAAATCCATCAATTTCTACTCTAAAACAGGACGGCATTCGAATTATTACAGTTGGAGTAAAAGAAGCTTCTTTAGATGAAATGCAAGCAATGGCAACTTCTCCTCAGCTTGCCTTTAAGATAGCCAATCTCAAAGACTTAAACGCAAAAGATATGGTTACCACCATTCAAGAAGTAGTTGAGAAGACATATTATGTGGAAGGAACACAAACACCTGGTGAGATAATGTCAGATTTTATTCTCTTATTATTCATACATTGCACAGAACAGTTATGTGCAACTATACTATTGTGTTATATTGTATATGTCACTCTCTGCCAAAGGGGCTGTCTAAGTGGTATGGCAGCTTAATGCAATGCATGCCAGATCATGCATTCATCGTCTCCTTTTTTCTTTTGCTCCTTCACGGGTACATTAATTTTAATCACTATTTTTCTGCCTGTCTGTCTGAAAGTGTCATCCTTCTATATTCTGTACATTGAGGTAACCTACAACTGGTAAACTTACATATGTATTATTTAGATAGATTTACCATCCTGTTGACTTCTTGTTTGATCAGAGAGCTGAAGTTAAGTTTATGGCTCTGGCCTGTCTTGGTGTGAAAATCTCCTCCTTTATCCATTGTAATATTCAAGGCGGTTAAGATCAATAGCCAGCCATGTTGGTAAAGCAAAAGTCTTTATTTTCCCCAAAACAATAAAACATAAACAGCTTCTCTTCAGCAAACAATAAACATGACTTATTTTAAGTATAACTCAACTAACCGCCTAAATAACACATCCTATACCAGGATTATTGTCCCAGCCTGCTCCAAAAGGGATCATGGTCACAGGCGCCCAGCAGGGTCTCAACAGCCAAACAGTTCACAGCTCTCACGGACTTGGGTCCTAATCTAAATAACCCCCTCACAGACACCTACTGACTGGTTTCCTGCCCTTTTAAGACCTTGCCCATCAGGTGTGTGGGAGCCCAGCGGGAAGAAGAGAAGCCTAGAGATGCACTGAATTTTTGGCCGCATGTCTGAGTGTTATGGTACTTTTGGCATTTTGCCCAGCGTACCATTTTCAGGCGAAATCTTTCAGCAGTTGAAGTTTCAGTACATTCCTAATCCCTGGTGAAATCCCAGTTAAAGCTAACACCCCAGTTATGTCTGAACTTCTTAAACTTACCTCATCTTTTGATGTTACGCAATGGACAAACACTCGCTCTGATGACCCTTGACCTTGTATTCTCCCACCTGTACACACTTTGCAACCTCTCCAACGCTGTTTTTCTCTCTCTCTCTGATCGCAACCTTATCATTTTTAAACCACCCCTGTCTTCAACCCCCTATCCTTCCAACAAACAAAGAGTTACCTGTAGAAACCTTTGCCACTTTGCACACTTGCTTCTCTCATGGCACATAGAATTAGGCCCTGGCTTCTACAACCCTGGCAAACAGAAAACCAGAAGTCTCAGTAGACATAGTGGTATAAATACCAATATTACTACTAATAATAGCCTTGCTCTTAAGCAAGTGTGGTGTATAACTAAACCCCTGCAAGACTTAAGGTATTACTACTATCTACCCTTCTATCCTTTACATCCAAGGAAGGTGCCATCTTAGTCTCTATTTGGATTGCAGTTGCCATGGTGCTGCACATGTGATCAGCTATACCACTAGCCATTTAAGTGCTTAAAAGTTCAGTTTGCATGTGAAAAAGCACACTGGCAACCTATACATTTGGCATGCCCTGAAAATAACTGTCTTGGGAGACATTTAAATTGGTGGATCTTTTTCTGCTCTTATTTCTCTCTTCCCTTCTCCTCTAAAACATGCACTGGTTACCCCATACTTATAAAACCCTTGCTGGACACCACAATTCTGAACAACTTAAGACCCATCTTCTTGCATTTGTTTATCTTTAAATTTCTAGACTGCCTACTCTAAAAACATCTGAGCTGCTGCCTTACTGAAAACAGCCTTTTTGACCCCTTACAGTCTGGCTTTTGCCTGCAGCACTCCACAGAAACTGCCCTACTAAAACTCTCAAATAACTTAGTAAATGCCAAAACGAATGGCCACTACTGATAATCACACTATTAGACCTTTATGCTGCATTTAAAACAGTTGACCACCTGTTCCTCTTCAAAAAACCCTACATCCTTGTCTTTCAAGTCCCTGGTTCTCCTCCTATCTATCTAAGCACTCCTTCAGTGTCACCTAAAACTCTCTCTTTCTTTCACCTTACTTTTTACATAAGATTCCCCCAAGGCTCTTTCCACAGACCCATTATATTCTCTATCAACTCCTCCTTCCTTGGTCAATTGATAAGCTTCCATGGCTTCCAATGCTGTCTCTATGCTGATATGCACATATATACTGTCCAATGAGAGCGCCAAACAAGACAAAATCAGAGTCTAAGAATGTAATAAAGGAATTATTTCATAAATAACAGTAAAGAACAGTCAAAGCATTTTGGGGGTTTAAATACCTACCCCTCATTTAGGGCTTGTTTGACACTCTCATTGAACTGTATGATATATATACACACATACATATATACATACATATACATTGAGTGGCCAGATTATTATGACCACCCCATCAGTACTTTGTTGGGCCACGAGATGACTTAGTTGGGCCGCCTCGTGACTCCACGGGATGTTGCAAGGTGATGCGAGGAATCTGACACTGCACTGTTGCCCTTCTGTTGTCTTGTACCAGTCTTGCCACTCTCCGTTCTGCCCTAACATTGACTAGTCGCTGAAGGCCACAATTGGCACGTTCAGACCCAGATTTTCGGCTGACAGTCCAGTCTTTAAACACTTTAACAACAGCTGCTCTTGAACATTTAACGAATTCTGCTTTTTTGCTGATACTCGCTCCATGGTGCCAGCACCAGCAATCATCCCACGTTCAAAGGTTGTTAAATCGCGTTGTTTACCCATATCTTCAGAAAAAAATCACTTCTACTGTCGTGATAAACAACCTGCTTCCCTATTTATAATGGTCTGGCCCTCTAGCAACTTTAGTGCGAAATTATAGCTAATTTGCCTACAAACCAAACGTCAGGTGGTCATAATAATCCGGCCACTCAGTGTATACCTTCAACCCTAGATTTCCTTGTATGTGGAAAAGCAATAATTTCCTAGCCAGCCTGCAAAAGAAAAAACTAAATTACACTGTCTAACTAATAGGATTGAAAACAAGTTTTAATTGCACAACTCTTGCCAAATATGTAAGGGCCACACTGCCTCTTCAAGGCCCCTTTGTGTAGTGTGGTCCTATAAATGACATTTATATACATTTTATTGATATTTATATAGAACTCTAATATATACAGAAGTCTGATTATATATATACATATACATTGGCCAGCAAAGTATGTCTTCAAATTTTTGCCCATGCACTTACAGTCATTATATTTCCAAACAGCTCACTCCAACTCTTTTTGCTCTGCTTCCGTGAATTTTCTGTCCAGTAAAAGATCACAAGTGACAGTGCAGTCTCTAGCAGCTGTGCATCTACTAGCTTAGAAAAGGGAGGTAGAAGGAGCATGGAGCGGAGGGAACGGAGTGTCTTGCTTGATTTATGGAGACACACACAGCTTACTAGTACACAAAAGGGTGGCTTCATATGATCCTGCATGGGAAAGGAGCCACCATAAAACAGGCTATAAGGACCAAAGCTTAGGAGACCAACTGATTCTGCAGCAAACTAAAACTTTAAAACATTTAGAGGGTTATTCACAAAGCTGCCAAAGGCAGCCGAGTGAATAACCCACTCGAAGGGAAGTGAGCCGAATGCTTTTCGGCGATTCACTTCAGGCTTGCACAGCTGATTTCAGCCATACATCGGCTGAAATTAGCCATACATCGGCTTGCTCAGCATGTTCGACTGAGCCGAAGTGAAGAACACGTTCGACTCTGGATTGGCTGAGCCTGGCAGGCTACTCTATGAGAATAGGCCGAACGGCAGCGAGTGAATAGCCGAATGCTACCAAGGGGCAAAAAGAAAATGTAAATAAATGATAAATTAAAAAGAAAGTTTTCTTTAAATTTTTTTAAATAATTGGGTGGAGCAAGCAGTGACAGCTAGCTCTGCCCAACTATTTCCTATTGGCTGGGACCTGCTAGAGTCACCTAGTAGGTCCCGGCCAATGAAAAACAACTGGGCCGAGCCAGATGTGACCTCACGGCCGGCTCCACCCAGTTGTCATTGTTTAATGACAGTTCAGCATCCCCAGGTAACCTGGGGACACTGATCTGTCATTGCAACAGGGCAGAGCCAGCCTTGAGATCACATCTGGCTCCACCCAGCTGTCAGTTGTTAGGCTTTTAGACGGCCAATGGTCAGCCGGCCGTTCGTCCCGCTTTGGGTGTCGTGCCGAAGCATGCCTTCTGTTCGTCTGAGCCACTCGGCCTCCTTCGGAAACTGTACGGGCTATTCACTATAGTGAATAGCCCGTACAGTTTCTACTGAACCGAAGGGCTCCAGCGGCTGAAGCTAGTGGAAGGATCAGCTGAAGCTACGGCTTATCCTTCAGCTAGCTTTGTGAATAACCCCCTAAATGTTTTAGAGCAGCATCCATTGGTTTAATCAGCATTTGAAATAACTTAAAAACCTTTTGACGTTAATATCACTTCAACAGCACAAAAAAAAAAAGATATCTTGAATTTAACATTGATCAATGTTAACGCTAATGAAACTGGAAACACATAAATGCAAACTGTTGGTGCTATATAAATCAATAATAATAATAGTCATCATCTTCATCATCATCATCATCATCATCTTATAATGAGAATAAAGGTTATGTTTGCAAAATGTACCTCTTTATGATTTTTTTCTCCCCTAACATTCAAAAAGATTTGTGTCCACATGTATGTACTGTGCCTTGCGAAAGTATTCACCCCTTGTTGTTTTCTCCCTTTGCTATGAAACTCCTAAACTAAATGTGAGCTAACCAATTAACTTCTAAAGTCTCATATATAGTTGATAAAGGTCCAACTGTGTGCAAACAAAGTGCCACCCGATCCGAAACATGATCTCAATATAAATACTCCTGTTCTGAAAGGCCCCAGACCCTGAAAGACCTCTAAGCAAGCAACATGAAGATGACCTCTCCAAACAGGTCAGGGACAAAGTTGTAGAAAAGTAGAAAAATCCCAAACTGTGAACATTCTATGGAGCACCATTAAATCCATTATAGCAAAATAGAAAGAATATGACACCACTACACACCTTACAAGAAAAGGCTGCCTGGCAAAACTCACAGACCTCGCAAGAAGGGCATTAAAGGAGAACTATGGGGTCAGTGTTTTTCCCCATAGTTCTCCTTAGGGTAACGGGAGGACACAAACTAGCGTCCTCCCGTTACCCTAAGCTCAGTATACCGCAAGCTACAGCTCGTGGTATACTGAGACGCTGCAGCCGGAGCGGATCCCGGCGTAGATGACGGGATCCGCCCAGCTGCGTGAGTGACAGCTGGCTCTGCCTATCTAGAGGCAGAGCCAGCTGTACCCGCCCCCTCCCCGTCCGTTCCGCCAGTCAGCGCTGGCAGATTGGAGCGGGGAGAGGGGAATCCAGCCCTCCCCGCCATGGCAGAGAGCCGTGACAGGATCGAGAGGTAAGCGAATCTGGTATGTGTTCGCTCACCTCCCGATCTACTGAGCCGACCTGTGACAGTCTCATTGTCACAGGTCGGCTAGAACTATGAGGTGAGTGGAAATCACTCATCTCATAGTTCTCCTTTAATCAGAGATGCAACAAAAAGCCCAAAAATAAACTCCACAGAGTAGGGCTTTATGGCAGAGTAGTCAGAAAAAAAGACATTGTTAAAAAAGACAAAAATTAGAATACACGTTTAAAGTTTGCCAAACAGCATGTGGCATACTCCCCAAACTCATGGCAGAGGCTTCTGTTGTCCGATGAGACTAAAACTGAGCTATTTGGCCATCATGGGAAACTCCATGCGGGGCAAAAACTGAACACTTCACATCACCCTGACATTCACAATCATGAGGCATGGTGGTGGCAGCATTATGCTGTAGGGTTGCATTTAATCACCTGAGACTGGAAAACTGAACAGGATTGAATGAAAAATAGATGGCACAGAGTTGAGAATGAGATGGAGGTTCACCTTTTAGCAGGACAAAGACCCTAAACACACTGCTAATGGTGTTAAACTCTAGTTTAAAGGAAAACATTTAATTGTCTTGGAATGGGCTAGTCAAAGTCTAGACCTCAATCCAATTGATAATCTGTGGCATGACTTGAAGACTGCTGTATACCAATGTAACCCATCTAACTTGAGGGATCTGGAGCAGTTTTGCTTTGAAGAATGGGTAAAAATACCAGTGGCTAGATGTGCCCAAGAGATTTGCATCTGTAATTGCAGCAAATGGTGGTTCTGCACAGTATTTACTTTTGGAGGGTAAATACTTATGCACTCTCAGGATTTCTGTTTTTTTGTCTTTGTTAATAATTGTTTGCATCATAGTAAACATTATTTTGCACCTACAAAGTGGTAGGCAATTTGTGTACATTAAATGGAACAAATCTCCACAAATCCATTTTAATTCCATTTTGAATTTAAATAAAACAAGAAAAATGCCAAATGGAATGAGAATGTTTGCAGAGTACTGTAATTGAAATATAACCAGCATATTCAAGAAGATATAGAATAAAACCATGAATCAAGCTGAAGCAAGAGCAGCTAAAAAAGCAGGAAAGATTAATTTTTCCTGAAGCATGCTGGTTGATAGCATACACATGTATGCTCAGATCATCTGCATCTACAGGATAATAGAGGGAGAAGTAGAGAAAGCAGTGGGCAAGATGCTCACAGTGTCACCTTATCTTGGGGGAAAGAATAGTAATATGCGGGGCCAAATAATCTTCCTCCCCCAACAAAAATAGATGATATATTGTTTTGGGTTGTTTTCAGCTAGTAACATGTATTGTGCCGGATGATACTACCATTGAGATGAAATTGAGATGAAATTGAGATGAAATTAGGCTTTTTCACTGTAAAACATCATTCATTCAAACTGTAGCAAAAATCACTCACAATATTCCATATATCTGTCTGTGTCATCACTATGCAGTCCCTGGACTTTGAAGGGGTGGAAATGATGATTTCTAATAATCCAATGTCGATGGATTCACTCTTTTGTGACTATCTATATATGTACACGCTAAAGGGTAAGTTTACTTTCCCCAGTGAATTTGAGAAAATGTATTTACCTGCTCAAATCTGCCCCCTCCTCCTTGCTATACTTACCTTTCGGTGAACGGTCCTTCCCCTCCACCAATATGGGTGTGCTATCCGTATCCCATACTGATCCATAGTGCAGCCCTGTGCTATCAATTTTTTATTTTGCTCACAAATTGCGAGCACTCATTGGTCAGCATGGTTAGGTGAAGTACTTCTCATTGTTCAGCATGGTCAGGTGACCATGCTGACCAATGAGTGTTCATAAGCGAAATTCAAAATCCATAGCGCAGGGCTGTGCTATGGATTAGCATAGGATACGGAGGGGGAGGACCATTTGCTGAAAGGTAAGTATAGTGGGGGGAAGGGGGTGGAAGAGGAGGCCAGATTTGAGTGGTTAATTGGATTTTTCCAAATTCATGTGGGAAAGTGAACTTACCCTTTAAATTTTAAAATGTGTTTCTTGGCTATTCTGTCATTGTGCTTAATATATAAATGCACTACACCCTAAGATTTGCAACTGTTCTATTTGCATGCATGTTATATTTACATTTTGTTTTACAGAAACAATTACTGGAATGCCAGTTCCAACAACAGCCATTGGTGCTGCTAATGCAACAGCAGGTAATGTGACTTTTGAGACCAATTACTGTGGGAGTGGTAGCTTTCACGCTTTGGTGTAATATTTCTGTGCTTGTAGCCCCTGAAGACAGTACTAGTTTTCTAATGGTCAGTCTTTTGATATCTAGGCACACCCCCATGACAGCGTTTCTGAGTTCAGATCTGTTATCGGTCTTATTACAGTGCATTTGGGACAGCAGTAAAGTAGTTGGGATGTGGCTCTGGAGGGTACAGGCTATGTAGCAGCAGGGTTGCACTTGCATGCTTATTATTGGATCTTACATTTAAGTAATCATTGTAAGTGGCTGCTTGTGGCACTCAATTTGCAATTTATTTATTATGACAATTTAAGCAGATTTGTTTAAAAAAAAAAGTAATACTAACTACACACCACACATGGTGGTGGGGGGGATCCAGGCTGAAAAGAATGTAGAGAGATGTGTCCTTTGCAGCATCTTTGCAAAGTGGCTTTTACAGCATCTTTGCACAAGTGCTTGTCCCATACAAGCATTTACAAGGATAGAGAAGTAGTTCTACTGGTAAGTAAGATGTTCCCAAGGTGATTGTTCAGCTATCAAAAGCAGTGTAGACAAAAAATTGTCAGTTGAGTAACTATTAGGCTCTGGAAACTGGGTATTTAGGTAGAATAGTTAAAAATTCAGTTCCACTATAAAGAACATTGAATTAACTAGCTTTCAGTCTAATTTAAAACTAATTTAATTTGTATAACTAATCTAATTGTGTAAGGATAAGAAGGATTTAAGATTGATAACTTGAAAAACCTTTGTCTTTAAGAAAACCTTTTATTTTAGATTGTGTCATATGTCTTATTTTTTTTAGTTTAACTTTCTAAGTTGACCATGATTTATTTATATATTCTCGTTCTCTTTTTTCTTCCTTCTTTTATAGCTTGTTATCGAGGTTTGGCAACAGATGTAGTAATAATGGTGGATATATCCCAACACAGCCAATCAGAAAGCATCAATTTAAACAAATTTTTAAATGAAGTCATATCTGGTCTAGAGATCAGTGAAAATTGTGTTCATGTGGGAATAACAGTGTTTGACAGCAGTGCTAGAGTAATAGCAACTTTGGATACAGGGGACGACAAAACTATTGTGGAACAGCTACTTGGAAAAATTAAACCTTCAAAAGAAAAGATTTCAAATATTGGAGGAGCTATTAATTTTACAAGAACCGATGTGTTTGGTGGAAAACTGTCCAGTAGGAAGAGTCAGGGAACACCAAAGATAGCCATCCTGGTAACTCACAGATCCTCTGCAGACAATATTTCAGAGGCAGCGAAGTTACTTCACAGAGAAAATGTCAACATTTTCACCGTGGGAATTGCCCAAGCCAATGAGACACAAATGTACCAAGCTGCGTCCTACCCAATTGATCGCTATTACATCAAGGTGAAGACATTTGCTGACCTTTCATCACAAGCTGATATTTTAGTGAAGAAGATTTTAAATGTTGTTGAAATGGATTTGCCTGCGTTAGGAGACCAGATAAGAAAAGGTAAGAATATCATGAAAGCAAAATCAAGAGAGCTGTACTTACACTGGATGCTTGAGCTGCCCATGACTAGTTAGATTCTTCCTTTCTATCATCCAGCTTGTATTAGAGACCTGCAATATAAACAGTTTCTAAAGCAAACGTGGATACTATTTAAGAAATTTACAATACAGAAGTCTCACTGTTACACAGTTATCAAATTTTTTAAAAAAATGTGTTTTTAATTTTAATATAAAATAAAATGTTTCCAATTCCTCTTGTAGCAAAGACTAATCCTCCGTAATTTTGTCAGGGGCTGTAGCCATAAAGTTATATTTTGTCTTCCGTACCACCACAAGCAACATATAATATTTAGCAGTTCTTATCCTTATAAGGGCCACTTTACCTAAGTGAAGGATCTTAAACTTTGATTGCGTGCAAGATTTTCAAGTTAAGCTGAATATCTAAACACAAAATATGTACTGCACCTTCAGGATTATGATTATAACAATGAAAAACAGCGATTCAAAAGTGACTTATGGCAGCTACTCTATAAACAAAATAATTGCAAAGCTAAACCTTATGGAGAGCAGCTCTGGAAACAATAAATTGTGCATGTGTTATAAGTATAAGTAAATATGTGTGAAATAAATGTATCAAAAGTTCATATCAGTCCATATGTGCTCAAATTGTGAAATAATCAAATATGTAAAGACTTTGGACACCAGGCTTCAAACAACACCCATGTTGCACACTGCCACCCTAAAAAAAGCAGCTTACCCTTATGTGTTGACCCCTAAGAGAGGAAGGGCAAATATGCACACCACACCCCAAAGAGTTAATATCTCCTCACTTGTCTGGCAGGGAACCCACTCTTCCTCTAGAGCGTTATTCTGACGCTCCATGTCAGAATAAAGAAAAAAAAAGAAACAGCAGTGTTTCTCTCCTGGGCAGCCGGAAAACGGGAGGCTCCCAGAGTGCCCGGGAGAGTTTTTTTTTGACGGCAGCAGAGCCGCCGGACAATAGGAAACTATTGGGCGGAGCTAGCTGTCATTGCAATCGTTTTCTATTTACTTTTTTTTAACTTTTTAAACGATTTTTCTGTTCTGCTCGGTCCCTCTGAGGGACCGAGCAGAACAGCCGAGCCGAATGCTGCTCAGCGGCATTCAGCTATTCACTCACTGCTGTTCAGCATCTATAAGAATAGGCCGAACAGCAGTGAGTAGCCTGCCGGATGTTCGGCTCAGCCGATCCAGATGTTGGATCGGCTGAGTCGAACTCCTTCTGCACTTCGGGTCGGCCGAACATGCTGTGCATGTTCGGCTGACCTGAAGCCATGTGAAGCAAGCCGATGTACGGCTGATTTCAGCCGATGTACGGCTGAAATCAGCCGTACCAGCCTGAAGTGCATAGCCGAACAGTGTTCGGCTCACTTCACTTCAGGTCAGTCATTCACTCGGCTGCCCACGGCAGCTTGGTGAATAGACCCCATGTCTTTAAAGCAATTCATGACAGGAAATGTCTCCAAAAAGGAGCTGCTAAATATACAAACAGAAAGGGACCAGACATAAAACAATCTATAGGTTTTACATGCAATAAAATAATAAAATGTAAATAAAAATTGAGAATAAAAAAATTATATCCAAATCAACATTCAAATCAAAAGGAACCAAAGTATTCAATATTTTTTTTTTATTTGTTTCCAATTGTGAGACAGATCTAATCATATTTCCCCCTCTCCAGCATTTATTCCTAAGCCTTTCAAACCAACATGATTGCAATTATGACACTTTTTAAGATGCAATGAAAGAATATGATCCTTACATGCTATACCCCTCTGATGGCGGTGTTCTATCAAAGGTTGTGACTACGTTAAAATGTGTGACTGGTAACGTAATGCCGCCCTTTTCGGCGGTGGAATGTGTGACCACCAATAGGGCGCTTTCCCAGCTTTTCCAGGGCAGATCGGCATCGCAAATTTTCGAACACCGGGACCGTGCACTGCCATATATTGCAGGACCAGAACGCACTGAGACGGTGGGGGTGCCCAGTACCGGACCCCACTGGGCCCCCCCACAGCTTTAGGCCCCGGTGCCCCGGCACTGCCTGCACCAGCGGTAGTTCCGCCACTGCTTTCACACCTAGGCATTTTTTCGCAAGCAGAAAAATAACTTTCACTGGAAAAAGTATGTGAGCTACTTTTTGGCAGATTACAGCATCCTTTGGTCCCATAGACTTCAGACTTTGTGCAACAAAACGCTCGGGTGTGAACAGGGGTTATAAAATTGCATGGGATTCCTTGTCTTGAGCATTTGTCGTACTAAAGACTAGCGAATGGGATTCCTTGTCTTGAGCGTTTTGTTGCACTTTAAGACTAGCGAATTGGATTCCTTGCTTTGAGAGTTTTGTCACTCTTAGCTTTGAGCGACAAAACTCTGAGGTGTGAACCGAGCCTTGAGGCTCAAATTAATATTAATATTTGATAAATGTTCATGAATTATGCTGCCAATGGTCGAGATGTCCTGCCTACTTAAAGGAGAACTATGAGGTGAGTGATTTCCACTCATCCTCATAGTTCTAGCCGACCTGTGACAATGAAACTGTCACGGTCAGCTCAGTAGATTGGGAAGTAAGCGAACACATACCAGCACTCGCTCACTTCTTGTTCCTGTCACGGCAGAGAGCGGTGACAGGGGAGTGACTGGATTCCCCCCTCCCCTGTCTGGTCCTCCAGCGCTGACTGGCGGAACGGACGGGGGAGGGGGCGGGTACAGCTGGCTCTGCCTCTAGGTAGGCAGAGCCAGCTGTCACTCACACAGCTGGGCAGATCCAGACATAATTGTCGGGATCCGTTTCAGCTGCGGCGTCTCAGTATATCGCTAGCTGTTGCTCGCGGTATACTGAGCTTTGGGTGACGGGAGGACACTAGTTTGTGTCCTCCCGTTACCCTTAGGAGAATTATGGGGAAAAGCCCTAACCCCAAAGTTCTCCTTTAATGAAAGCCACAAGAACATTGAAACAAGTGCACAACTTGTGTGCTCATACATGTAATAAAATGATTCATTGTAAATTCCAGGTCATTGGTAAAAGATGTGAAATGTGTCTGTTTCTTAGGTGCACAGGTGTACATGTTTTTTATGCTGAACATCTCTTGCCAGCAAAAAAAAACTTCATTATAAAAAATAAAAATGTATTTGCCTGGGTGGATCTACCACATTGGGAGCTATTTTATTCATTAATGAAGGAGCTCTTTTATATATAGTTATATAAATATATATTTATACTACCATGGGTCTCTCAGATTGTTTGTGATTCTACGTACAGTTTACTGCTGATGTGATACGACAGGGTTAGTTTGGCCATACACTAGTAGAACACAGGAATCAGATTAAATCCTATCTGTGAGTGGCCTAGTTGGCTCAAGGAGCCACGCTTAAAATTGTCATGCTGGCCCAGTCACTGGGTATTCTGATGGTGGTGGACGCTGGCTGCCAGAATACAAAACCCCAGTGGGGGATTTTTGTCTGTTTGCTCTTTTAAGGATAGATAGAGTAATCTGTTAGATTTCTATCATTTAGCCTGCTGGCTGAAAAAATTAAATCTATTTGTTTATATGTTTATGGTTAGCCTTAAACTAAGTAACAAATATATCTCACGTGTAACTGAGTTCTCTCTAACATCAATGACATGAGGGTCCTACTGCTGCCTAATAGAAGATCTGGAAAGTAACTGATTATATGGCCATAGAATGCAGATTTTTTTTTATTGTTGTATAACACAATACAATCAGATTATTTGTAAAAAAATATTATATGTGATAGTTCACTCTAATTACTGAAGATACAAGGCCAATTTACAATTCTCCAATGCAGTGAGGTGTGGCACCGTGCATTAGTGCTTTGTGGTGCCATTCATTCTCAATTAGGGATGCACCGATACCACTTTTTTACGACCGAGTACGAGTACCGATACTTTTGATCAAGTACTCGTCGATACCAATTACCGATACTTTTTCTTAAAGGGACGGGTCACATTTTTTCTAAAGCAATACAAACTAATGATTTAAGGTCAGTTTCTTAATATTATGATTCATGAGATAACGAGGGAGCATGACGCCGCCTTTCCGGCCAATCATTACACATCGCCCGGCTTCCGGATTTGCTAGCTTCCTGACCAATCGGGAAGCCAGGCAGGGCGTCATTACACGCTACCCAGCTTCCTTATTGGCCGGGAAATGGGCTCCATGCTCTCTTATCACAAGTGACGAGAGAGCATGGAGCCGTTTCCGGGCCAATCAGGAAACCGGGCAGCGTGTAATGATGCGCTGCCCGGCTTCCTGATACAGGAAGTACTCGTGCTAGGCATTGGAGCATTTGGGCGAGTACGAGTACTCACCCAAATACTCGGTATCAGCACCGATACCGATACTAGTATCAGTATCGGTGCATCCCTATTCTCAATGGTAATCCATGCACAACTGACACACATGCATCGCAGCTCATACAACACACAATAACGCAGTACCATGAATGTCTGAATTTGACCGTTCTTGTGCATTGGCAGCCTTTAATTTGAATGAGTTGCTTTAATGCAAAACACATAAATGGAAAAGCAAATGTAAAGCATTGGAAACAGTCAGGTGTGAATGGGCCCAAAGTCATAGGGAAAACTCAATTACATTTACATTTTTTTTAAATGTTACAATTAGATAAATATAGAATGTTAGCAATATTACCATTTGTTTGTTGTTCACAATTTTAATAGTAATATTGATGTCTCTGCAGGATGTTTAAACACCGATTTAGCTGACATCTACCTACTTATTGATGGCTCAGGAAGTATTCAACGTAAAGACTTTATAGACATTAAAACATTTTTGGAAAAACTGGTGGATATGTTTGATATAGGTCCTGAGAAGGTACGTGTTGCAGCGGTACAATATTCTCAAGCGCAACAAGTGGAGATTGAATTTGGTCAAAAATATGATAAGGACAGCTTAAAGCAAGCCCTGCAAAACATCAGACAGCTAGGAGGAGGAACCGACACCGGAGCAGCTTTAAATTTCACTCGCCAAATAATAGTGGACCCGAAGAATGTCAGGACCAAAGGTGTGCCCATCCATCTAATAGTCTTGACAGATGGTGCATCACAGGACAGTGTGAAGGAAGCTGCTGAGATCATCAGAGGAGACAAAGTCAATGTGTACGCTATTGGTGTTAAAGAAGCTAACAAGACTCAACTGGAAGAGATCGCTGGAGATTCTAAGAGAGTCCATTATGTACAGAATTTTGACTTTTTGAAAGACTTAAAAAATGAGTTAGCCCAACAAATTTGCTCTGCTGAAGGTACTGTGAGTTTCTCATACAACTGTATCAATGTTTTTATAGAGATATTGTTGTCAATGATGATATTTGTTCCATTTATTTATATACACCATAGAGATATATACACCATGTAACCCTACAAAATTGGACAGAACTTTAAGTAAACAGCTGGACAGAAGTTTCAGTAAAGTTTGAAATTATCTTCAGATTATCACTGAGGATATTGGAATATTGAATATTGAAGGATATTGAAGTTGTACTCCAAGTTAAGATCTAATTGTGCAGAATACATACACAGTGGCTGTTTTACCTGCCAAGTGATTAAAATGCCTGTCAATTCAGTTTTGAGATTTAGACAGCCCCATCACAGAGCACATCCAGATGGATGACACTACTCTGCCTCTTAGAGTTAAGGCCTGTTTCCACTATAAGTGGTGATCTGTGTTTTTCTGCACAGGAAAAATGCAGGTCACCACTAGGGCACATAATAAAACAATTGCTTTCTATGTGCCCTGTTCATACCACAATGCAGGTTTAATGGGCAGTGTTCGGCGATGGGAAAAAATGCTGCATTCTGCATTTTTTTCACAGAACGCTGGATGCCACCATGTTGCTATGTGGGGGACCTGAGTAGAGTAAACACATTGTACACTACTGAAAGTTAAAAAGAATAAATGTAAACAGTCACAGTTCTAGCACTAGCATTTTAGCGGATGGGCTTGTGTGAATGAGTCCTTGAGCAATACAATGGTGTCAGCTCTCCATCCCCAGCATGGTGACTGGCAGTGCAATTGCAGACCAAAAAGGTCAACCCTCTGCTCGCTCTGCTCCCTCCTCTTCTCAGTGCATGCATGCAGTCCACCTGATTGGCTCCCAGTGCTGTCCTTTCCACACACATTGCTACTGTATAAAGAATTGCAAGAGGTTGATAGCAAGTTAAAATCAGGTGTTTGTGCCTGTAAATTTAATAATTTACTAATGAATACATTTCTTTCTGTATTAGACTTGTGCGCCGTCAAAAAAATTGTTTCGTTTCGGAATATCCGTTATTTCGTAGTTCGTGTCCGAAACTCAATCCGGATTCGTACAAAATACGAATTTTCGTTAGTTTCGTCACATTTTCGTAACTTTACGAACATTCGATATGATGAAGTTAAAAAGCAAACATACCTTTGTTGATATTGGAGTCGATGGTAGTTTTTTTTTTTAATCCGAAATACGGAATTCCGTTAACGGATTTCGGATCCGAATTTCGTATTTCGGATTAAAAAAAAACTACCATCAACTCCAATATTAACAAAGGTATTTCTGCTTTTTAACTTCATCATAACAAATGTTCGTAACGGAACGAAAATCCGTTAACGGAATTTCGTATTTCCTGCCTGTATTGTAATGCAACCCTCAGCAGCAGAAGAGAAAACCTCTGATTGGTCAACGGAATTTCGTATTTCGGATACATTCGGAAACTCACATTGTACACTACTGAAAGTTAAAAAGAATAAATGTAAACAGTCACAGTTCTAGCACTAGCATTTTAGCGGATGGGCTTGTGTGAATGAGTCCTTGAGCAATACAATGGTGTCAGCTCTCCATCCCCAGCATGGTGACTGGCAGTGCAATTGCAGACCAAAAAGGTCAACCCTCTGCTCGCTCTGCTCCCTCCTCTTCTCAGTGCATGCATGCAGTCCACCTGATTGGCTCCCAGTGCTGTCCTTTCCACACACATTGCTACTGTATAAAGAATTGCAAGAGGTTGATAGCAAGTTAAAATCAGGTGTTTGTGCCTGTAAATTTAATAATTTACTAATGAATACATTTCTTTCTGTATTAGACTTGTGCGCCGTCAAAAAAATTGTTTCGTTTCGGAATATCCGTTATTTCGTAGTTCGTGTCCGAAACTCAATCCGGATTCGTACAAAATACGAATTTTCGTTAGTTTCGTCACATTTTCGTAACTTTACGAACATTCGATATGATGAAGTTAAAAAGCAAACATACCTTTGTTGATATTGGAGTCGATGGTAGTTTTTTTTTTTAATCCGAAATACGGAATTCCGTTAACGGATTTCGGATCCGAATTTCGTATTTCGGATTAAAAAAAAACTACCATCAACTCCAATATTAACAAAGGTATTTCTGCTTTTTAACTTCATCATAACAAATGTTCGTAACGGAACGAAAATCCGTTAACGGAATTTCGTATTTCCTGCCTGTATTGTAATGCAACCCTCAGCAGCAGAAGAGAAAACCTCTGATTGGTCAACGGAATTTCGTATTTCGGATACATTCGGAAACTGCAATTCGGATTTCGGATGCTTCCGGATTTACGAATTTCAAGAAATTCGTACGAATTTCGATTCGTAACGAAACGTTATTCATACCTGGCTTGAGTTCAGCTTTAACTGCAGGAAATATAGATTTTGTTCATGTGATTGTATAGTGTTAGTACCATTTGCATTTGTGTTAAGTCATTGGGGATCAGTCTGCATACAATATGAAAATATTACAGTTTTTGTTCACTGATAAGGGAACACTGATTCAAACATTTACTGGCAATCATATTAAGGGCCCTGGATCTGATCCAGCATAGATCTTCATATAGTGATCTGTGCAGATCTAATCATCAGTCTCATTTTGGCTGCAAGCATATGACAGCAAACAGTAATAGAACCCTCATGTATTAGGCTCACCAAATTCACTACAATCTCCTTTAGATCTACCAATAACTATATCGTGCAAGGGTCTGCCTGACTGGTTAGCTGATCGAAGGAGCCGGCTGGAAAATGTTCGATCGACGAGAGCCGGCAGCCAATGAGCTGCCTGCTCTGATCAGGTATGCTGACAAGTTTCGGCGGCACCTGTCAGAATACAATGTAAACAGTGGGATTCCTTGATCGACATGCTGTTTGTGTTGATGGAGGAATCGGGTCAATTTTTTCTGTTCAGCCCGCTGGTTGAAGGAAAAAAAATTGATAGGTATATGGCTAGCCTTAGAGACACTGATAGCAACATTTCAGAAGATTCTGCAAAGTGAGTTTCTGTGATACTGATGCACTCAGCTGTACAAAAAGATCAAACTGCTTGTTGTGAGTTTGTTGTGGGGATGCTCAGAACAGGTTAGTGAGGTTAATGGAATAAAGGCCAGAAAGTTATGACCTTTTTAATTTCTGTTCTTGGACAACTGATCAAATGATTTATAATGTGAAGTTCGACCATGTTGCGAGTTATTATTAATGTCAGCAAATACAATGCCACTACCTCCCTTGGCAGGTCATTTTATTGAGTGAAATATTCTAGAAATAAGTATAAATCACACAATGATCAGTGACCTCACCAATATAATAGAATGTTATATAATAACTATCATCTATTGCAGTGACATGTTTCTCTGTCTTTTAGTTTGTCATAACGTGGCAGCAGATGTAATGTTTCTCGTGGACAGCTCTGGAAGTATAGGAAAAGAGGATTTCAACAAAATGAAGACATTTATGAAAACTCTGGTGAACAGGACAGACGTTGGAGCCGATAAAGTACAGTTTGGAATAGTTCAGTTTAGTGATACCACTATGGAGGTGCTACAGCTAAACAAGAATGGAACCAAAGATAGTATTTGGAGTGCTATAGATAACATGATTTACATGGCCAAAACTACATACACTGGTAAAGCCTTAAAATTTGTCGCTGAATACTTCAAAGAGGATAAAGGAGCTAGGCCAAGAGTGAAAAAAATCCTGATATTAATCACAGACGGACAGGCAGATGATGGGGTGAAAACACCGGCAGAGTCTCTGAGGAACAGTAGTGTGGTCATCTTCTCTGTAGGTGTTTTCAATGCAGTTAAATCTCAGCTGATTGAGATAAGTGGAACGGAGAAATTTGTTCGTTATTTGGAGTCGTTTGACACATTGCAGACAGTAGAAGAGGACCTTGTATTTGGAATCTGCACTTCTGTAGAAGGTCAGTGTAAAAAAAAAAATGGCTGTTTCAACTACATGAGAAGTCACAGAAAGTTTTATCTGGATAAAGTAGAACTACTTTATGAACTGGATTTGTCTGTATGATGTAAAAATGTTTAACATTTGTTTATTGTGACATTCAATGGTACATACTGAAACTGTAGGAGCAATGTCCCATGAAACGTTAGTGTAGATGCACAGGCAGCCAGGTACTAGATTTTACAGTCAGGACTGTAGACAGCGCAGGAGATCATAGCCATTAAGGGGCAAGGGTTGCAGTGGGTTAAAGTACCATTTTAAAGTAAAGGTCTGCTTTACTAAAGCGTTTTAAAGAAGAAAAAAAAAAAGAAGGGGGAGGCCTGGAGCTTTTAGCCAAAATGTGCTGCCAACCCGATCCCCTCTAGCAGTGCACGTCTTACTCACCAGCACTTCCATATTTGCCCAAATTTTCTTCTGGGTTTCGAGTCTTTGGCTGCTTGATTGGCCACTACTACCACTGCTCAAGGCACATTGGCAGCCGGCTGAGGGACAGATGCCATACTTTGTCGCATCCCCTGAAATTCCATCTCGCACCCAGCTAGAGAACCCCTGGAACCTGAAGTAGTTTGTGATAAGCTAAGAACGTAGTCATTTTATGATATGCACCTAAATTCATAATATTCTTCATTTATTCTCATTTTTATAGCTTATACTGAATTAAAATGGAGTATATGTCCTTATATCTTAAGATACAACCTAATGTTTTGATGTCCTATTGTAAGACTTTGTGGTGATAAATGCCTCTGTATTTGTAGTGTGAGTGGAGCTTTTTTTTCCTTTTGTAAGCTGACCATACACTTTAAGATTTGTAACAGATTCCTCTATCCATGCTAAATAGCAAGGATCGACAAATTTCCCACTGCAGCTATTGCATTCTAACTGCCCACCGCTGTCGAACCACATGGACAGTGACTGCAGCTGATTGGCTTAAGTCGCTGTTAGATCACCTTCATCAAAATTAGATTCAGTAATCAACTTTTGTTGAGTCGGTAGGGTCACACACTGTAAGAAATTCTAACAGTGTATGGCCAGGTTTAGGCTGCCCTCTTACTTTGGCTACAATGCACGGAAAAGCATGTGTTTAGCATGTGTTACCCCAAAGCACACTAATATGTGGGTATATGGGGTTTAAGGTACATTGCTATTTTTTCCAAATGGGACCCCAATGCACATATACAGTAAAAAGAGGACCTGGTCCATTGCACACAAATGTCACAAATAGTTCAAATGTGTTTTTCACGATGCACCTCAATACACCAAATGTGTGCATGAGCGCATGCAAAGATTTGAATGGGACCTGTTGTTTTATTTGTCAATAAATGTTTGGGTCTCCTAACTTTTTTAATTTTTTCACAGACTGTGACAGAGTACAGTTAGCAGACATTGTGTTTGTGATGGATTCCTCTGGGAGCATAAGTGACGATCAGTTTAAAACAATGAAAAACTTTATCATAGCTATAATCAATAAATCAGAAGTTGGTCCAAATAATGTTCAGTTCGGGGCTCTCAAGTACTCAGATGATTCACACACGATTTTCTATCTAAATGAACACAGCAGCAAACAGAAAATATTAAAAGCTATTGAAGATACACCCAGAGTCGGACTCGACACATATACTGCCGAGGCCCTGGGCTATGCTAAGAGTTTTTTCACAGAGAAACATGGCAGTCGCAAGCATTTAGGTGTCGATCAAATTCTAATAATTATAACAGATGGTGAATCTCATGATCGCACTGAGCTGAACAAAACATCTAAAGCCCTTCAAGATGCTGGCATCATCATATACGCTATTGGAGTTGACAAGGCAAAAACCGACGAACTTGTGACAATGGCAGGAACAAATGGAAAATGGTTCTTTGTTGAAAATTTTGATGGACTAAATCACCTCCTTACAAACATTTCTGGTGATGTCTGCAATAAAACAGGTTGGTGTTCATTTCTATATTCTGCTTTAATACTTTTCTGAGGAATTTTGAGAATGCAAAACAATAGTCAGACATAGGGGCCCTATTAATGACACAAGTGTATAACAATTAACAGAGTACATTTTACAGTAAAAAAAAAAAAAACACTGTACAGTATGTAATGGTTCTTACAACAAGGTGGGGGCGGGCATAAGTGACTTTGAGGTGTGCGGTTATAAAGTGTTGTGCCAAAAAATGGCATTGCAAAAATAAGGGCTCTAAAACCAATTCATCCAGTGTAGGATAAAGTGTTTCACTAATGGGAGGTAAGACGTTTTAGGGGTCTGACTAGTTACTAGTACAGACCAGAGCTCAGCAGTTGTGGAGTAGGTAAAAACATACAATAAATAAAATAGCAAAACAGGGGATCTATGATAATAAAATATACAGAGACAAGAAAGAGAAAGACTGAAAAGATATGGGGTTAATAATACAAGTATTAAATGAATACCTAGGGCAAACTGGAGGGAGTTGGGAGGATTTTTTGGGCTCAACCCATCTCATCTGCAACTGACCCTTTTAGATTGTTAACCTCCCTGGCGGTATCATTATGTCAGGAATTTTGTACTGTTAAGCAAAGCCTAGCTGATGAGCAAGACATGATCTAAATGAGTTAGGAGAGAATACATTGTCCAGGGTGTCGGGACTTGTCTGAATGTATGTACCAAATTGTTTAGACCTTTTTCATACCAAATGCAGAGCAGATCCGGTCAGGTTTCTGCACACGCACACTAGTCTTTTAGATTCGTTTTTGATGCGTTTTTGATGCGTTATGGGCTCTTTTTGGTAAAAAAAATAAATATATTTTTCTAAAGTTTAAAATGGTCATTTTGAGTGCAGGAGCGTACGGATCAGGTCAGCACACAAAACGGACGTCGTGTGAACAGGCACTCAGTGTGTTCCAGGCATTGGCATGTGTTTTTGATGCGTTTTTGATGCGTTCCAGAGGAGATCCAGAGCAGGTAAAGTAGGGCCTGCTGCAGTTTTTTTCATCTGCTCTGGATCTGCTCTACAACTGCACGCTGCAATGTGAACTGGAGTGGAAAATACCATTGGAATATATTGGACGCAGTTTTGATCCGGTCTGCACCTGCTCTGCTCTGGATCTGATCCGCGCTTGGTGTGAACAAGCCCTTAAGGTTACTGCTAATTTGTCATGTAGTATATTCAGTACAGGGGAATTATTTGCTTAACTTCAACAATTGCGGGTGTTGCCTACTGCCATGCTTTAGACGGTACCTCTGTAGCAGCTATAAATATATAGAACAAAAGAAAGATTTGTCTTTTAGTGCATTCTGTTGGTTTCATGTTTTCAGAAAGCTTTCTTAATTCCTCTTCTCAATACTGAATTAATAAGCTGGTATACAGTGCATTGGTCCAGAACCTCTTTACTATTGGAAATTACCACCAGATGGGCAATAGGATGCCAACAGAATGACACCCTCTAATGCCTTGGTTCTAAAACTGGTAGGTCCTGACCCAAAAGTGCGTCGCGACCACGTGTTCAGTGGGTCACCACATGCCTTCCACTTTTCTAGGTGAGAGGCTCCTTTGACTCCCCCTGGCGCAGCACTGCCAGTTCTTGTGCGGAGCAGCCATTCAAAATATGCTGACAGGTGGCAAATGTCAGCTTGAGGTGGGGTAGGCTAGTGCTATGGTCGTGAGGGAGCTCCATCCATACATGCATTGCTTACAGCTTGCCCACGTGTCCTGTACAGGTGCCTGGACTGGAGTGACATCACATTCTGGCTCCTGGCACCTCTACAGGGCACGAAAGGGAGCAGTACAATCAATGCACATATGGCTGAAGCTCCGTCACCGCACAGCAGTCTACACTGGACCCCAGACTGAGGATCCACTCCAGTTTTCCTAAGATAGGAAGACCGGGAGGATTTTTAAAAAAAAGAAAAGTTTTTGGACTGTGTATGTGTGAGAATGTGTCTGTGGTTGTGTGCTTCTGTCAGTGTTTTTGAGGGCCCGTTCACACTAGTACAGTGCGTTAATCTCACAGTCCGTGCAATTAAAGCACTGTACCACGCGATCACAACTACGGCACGTTCTGGTGTGGGAGGTATGTTGAGTTTCCATTCATTTGAATGGCACCCCAAACACATCTGCCATCCACAGTTCTATCACCCACGTCAGAACGCACGGTACCGCAATGCCATGCGTTCCATTGCAGTGCAGCTTTGGTCACAACTTAATTACCAAGGACAAATGTGGGTCTTGAGGTTACACAGGTTGAGAACCACTGCTCTAAAGCATGCGTTGGTAGCATTAGGGATAAGGTCTTTATTTCTGTTTTATTCACTTACATGGAATCAAATTTTTCTGCAAATGTTCCAGAGAGCTTTGAAATCCCATTAGTCACTTTCCATTTGAAATTTACAATATAATTTCCAAATCACAGTCTTTGTGCCAGTTTTAAGATGAAGTTAGTTAATGTTCTAGCACCTTTTTGGGCACTGGGTAGAAATCAGAGCATATAAGGAATACAAGCCAACATAGAGCACAAACTGTATAAAAGTCTAAGCAGAAAGTATTGTTAGGAAGAACTGAAGCCAAGATTGTTATGTTACAAAGTAATTGGGGTACATTTACTAAAGGCAAATGGGCTGTTAACTTTGCAAGGGAATTTTCACTTTTGAAGGGACTTTTACCTTAGCTTAGTAAATGTGGTGGAAATTCACTTTGCAAAGAATACCCAATCACGTGCAAGGTAAGCTAAAAAAAAAAAAAACATTTTTGCTTGACTTGATGACTTGATAATGAAACTCAGCAGAACTTCACCTCAGTCACTAAGCTAAAAGAAAATTTGTTTACAAAGTGAAAATTCCCTTGAAAAATTAACAGTCTATGTGCATTTAGTAAATCAACTATAACTCTACAGTAATTTTACATTTCACAACACTGATGCTCAACTTTGGCCTTCAAAGCTGCCAAATGTCAATGATGCATGTTTTCGGGACAACATGGTGCAGTTGTACAGTATATATTATTTTTAAATATAATAGAACATAATTAGAAAAATCTTACCTGCGAGTCACCAGAATATGCTCTATGATTGTTGACTAGATTTTTAAAGTCACAAACTCTGGATTTGGCATCTTAAAGTGACTCTGTCTCTAGATTTAAAAAATAACTTTTAAAAGGAATTCCTGTAAAGAAGAGACATATTGGGTTTTTTTAACAGTTAAAGTATTTATTGGTTTTAAAACACAGAAACAATCTACATACAGCACAAAGGAAAAAATAAACAACAACATCACATTGCAGCATAACAACATTTAGTACAAGACAATACAAATAATGACAAAATTAAGAAAAATACATGTACGACTAAACAAACACTACAAGACTAATTAAGGCGTGGACCGTTGGTATCATGTGCTTGCAACACGGCCAATCCCACCAGTGGGTCCAGCCATGCCACTGAAAACCCCCGGGGGGGAGAAGGAAGAGGGAAGAAAGAAGGGGGGGGAGGGGGGTCAAGGAGGCAAAGAGGGAGAAGGGGGGGAAAGGCCAGGTAGGAGGGGGACACACGGATAAGCTCCGTTCAAGGATCACCAAGAGAGAAGAATCTCCCTCCAACTCTAACACCTGGAGCCAACAGCTCCTGAAGGGATCCTGTTCTCAGCCCCGTCCCTTGCCATCAATAGAGTCTCACAGGTCCTTCATCTTCACACCGTTCAGGGGATACAGGCGGGAGCAAGGTCTCTCCGCCTGGACCCTCCAAGGTAAGTCCTCTAGCCGCCACCCAGTCCCCCCAGATTCGCTCAAATTTGCGCACGCAGTTACGGCTCATGTATGTTAGCCTGTAGAGCGGGAGCATTCTATCAATTGTGCATAACCATTGTCCCACCGTGGGGGGGGGGGAAGCCAGCTTCTATCTCAGGATTATTTCTCTACTGGCATAGAAAGCTACATAAAATAGGAGTTTCGTGGCCCTAGGAGCTTGTAAGGTCTCCCCACACCCTGAAGAGACTTATTCTTACCTGTCCCACTGCCCATGCTATAGATCATCGCTCTTTTACAGAGCTAAGCTGAAGAAAGAAACCTCAGCATCTGATTCACTTCCAGGTGTGTGTAATGTCTGCTCCCCCTCAGCACTCTGTGGTTCCATCCACTGACATCCATATCACCACGGTATTGTAATGTGTTGTGGTGCACTGCAATAACAAAAAAGTTAAATGTCCAATTTTAACCGTGTTACCACAACATAGAGGGGTTGATCTATAAAGCATTCACACAGCGTATAGCTGTGTGAACGATATTTACCATTCATTCTTGCCACTAGATGGAGCCGAGGAGCATAGGAAATCTATGCTCCTAAGTATTATCTAGTGGCAGTAATGTGATGCAAACCTGTTATAAGTTGGTCCTGGTGCCGAAGCTAGCCGAAGGATCGGCCGAAGCTACGGCCAGATCCTTCGGCAGCTTTGTGAATAGACCCCATACATGCAATAAGGCAACACATTGGAGTTGGTTTACTAAAGGCAAATAGGCTGTTCACTTTGCAAGAACATATTCACTTTACAATGGAATTTTCCCTCAGCTTAGTGAAGGTGTTGAAAATTCACTTTGCAAAAGAATATCTAATCACGTACAAAGAAAATAATTTTTTTTTAAAACAGTTTTTTGCTTGTATACTATTGGATGATGGAAGTCAGCAAAACTTCACCTCATTTATTAAGCTGAGGGAAAATTACCTTGCAAAATGATCAGTCTATTTTCCATTAGTAAAGCAGTGGGAATGATCCCTGGCTTGTGTAGGTCGGCTTTGTCTTTATGCATCTCACATGTGTGAATTGTGTTTAATTACAAATCTACTGATTTCCATTTACGTTAATGTTGTATTGCAGATGACCAGTGTATGGTCTCATTTCATCTACTTTGCTTTTTTTGGGTGCAGCAGGTCTGAACATTATTCACTGCACAATACAGGTCAAACCCCACAGATTTAATGAAGAAAATATTATAGTGTATAGGCAGCGTAAGTATTTTTTTAAATTGAGTTGCCTCTGAGCTTGCTAGCAAATTGTACTATTTCAGTGAGTCCAAGAGTCCATTTCCAGGCACAGCTCGCTCCTTCCATGCCATAGTCTTCTCCTCTTCTTGGAGTTGCTAATTACTGTCTGTGCTAGCCCATCTCCTCAATTTCTCCCCTCAATCATTTTCCCCACTTTTTAGAGGAACATTACAAAGCGTCACTTAAATCACAGCTCTGGGTCTGCTGGAGCTACTAACATTCAAAGCTTTTGCAGGTAAAATACATACCTAAGATACCTATGTTAAATGCACATATATAAATGCACATATAATCTTATAATCGGTAAGATTGTTGTTGAAATGTTTGGTCTGGTGACAGGGCCACTTTAAGTACAAAAAGATAGTACTTAAATATTAAGCCCAAAAAGTTTAACATATTTTATTTTCTGTTGTGATTATTACAAATGAACAATAAAATACATTTTCCATCACTCTAGTGATGTATATTCTTTTTAAACTATTGATTTTCTTTTTCAGTATGTTTAGTGGGAGAGGCAGATTTAACATTCCTGATCGATGGATCTTCAAGCATTTCAACAACAGATTTCAACGAAATTAAAAAATTCATGATCTCCATTGTTGATGATTTTGACGTTGGACCTAACAAAGTTCATGTGGGAGTTGCACAGTATAGTCATTTGTTCAAAGTAGAGTTTAACCTTGCGACTCATAGGGATAAAAGGGCTTTAAAGGATGATATTGAAAAAATTTCTAAACTAGAGGGCAATACTTATATGGGAAATGCCCTCACTCAAACAGACTCTACACTTTTAAGCCTATCTGGTAAAAGTCGTATGAATGCAGGTATCCGTCAAGTTCTTCTGGTGATAACTGATGGAGTTTCACATGATAAGGTAGCAATTCCAGCACAAACTCTGAGAGGAAAAGGTGTCGATATATATGCTATAGGAATAGGAAGTGTCGATGATACTCAGCTTGTTCAGATTGCTGGCTCAAGAGAAAAAAGATTCTTGGTTTCCAATTTTAATGGTCTGAAAGATGTCAAAAAGAGAATTGTGAGAGATGCCTGCACACAGCCAGCAGCTAACAGTAAGTATAACGTTCTTTCATATAAAACTATAACTTTCTTCAAGTCCAACACTCTGTATGTCTTACTTAGGGAAACTAGCCATATTTATTAAAACTACCCCAAATTGGCCACAGGAGCTTGGTTTGTTTTAAAATTCAATCTGGTTCTGTGTTTCTATTGCAATGAACAAGTAGGCAAATCAACCTATTTTAAACTACAGGATGTTAAGTGCATTCCATTTTAATCTGACTTTGCTGTAATGGTTTATAACTGTTTATAATTCAATTAAATATCGCTATACACAGTTGGTCTATGGAATGCCTCCAGAAATGCAGTTTACTGCTTGTGTGCTTGGCTCCCAAGTTTTCCCAGAAGTCTGTGCTAAGATACAAGCAAAATTTTAGGAATCCCCTCCAAAAAAAAAGTGCTTTTTGGTTCTCCCCGAGGTTAACTACTTCTAAAGAGATGCAGTCACTGCAACTTTCCTTATTAGAGAGTAAACCAGGTGGTTATAACAATCTAGACCTTCATGCTTTCGGCTGAAAAAGGTAGGAATCTGCAAGGAATTTTGTTAAATTCTGACCAATGTACATTGAGCACCCAGAGCAGATTGTTTTTTTCTCAACAAAAGTGTAGTTACACTTTGCCTGTTCAGTGCGAGGTGACAGATTCACAACCCCTAAGCATACTGTAATTGGTTATTTTTAGTTGGTATATTTGCACAAAGCTCATGCAGAAATGTAATTTCATAGCAGCTTTAAACCAGAACTTTACCACTTTTGGGGTGAATATAATGAACATACTTGCATGTTATGGCACACTTACCTCCTAGAGTGCCCTGCTCCAGTGATGTGATGTCTACGTTCCTTCTCATAAGGTGCTGCTGAGTGCAACACATGCTGTACTGAATTAAATTATACAAGAGCATGTAAAAATATGATAATACAAGTAAAAAATACAGAACAGTATTGTAATGCTTTTACATGCACTTGTTTAATATACTTCATAACAGCATGTGTTGTACTCAATATTTAGATTGTATTAATTTATTAGTCAGTAGTAACTGCTTATTGCGTAAGCTATGTGATTGTAACAATTGCTCTATTGAGGTAGACTTATATACATTGACACTTATATTGTACGTTCGATACTACTTGTGTATAGAAAGTTTGATAAATGTGTACATAAGTGTGCTAGTTATTTCTATTGACATTTAAATAGCTATATATAGGCTTTTGAGAGAAATCCTAGCTGTAGTTGGGTACCCCGTCTATCAATAGATAGTTTTTCTCTTGTTTGAATATGAATATGTGTGATAAACATATATTTTTTATTCTTACCTCATTACCCCCTCCAACTTTAAAAGGGTGATTCCCATTGGATGCCGACAGGTGACTAGAGGGCATTCAGGGGTTTGGGAGACCCTTTGGTGGACCTACTGTGTGCTTTACTGTTTTGAACTATTTTACCAGTTCACTGGTAAATAACCTAGCTTAAAGCAAATCGTCCAGACTCGCAGAGATCAATTCACTAATATCTGCTTGTTATGATATTCAAATAGAGTAACTACAAATCAAGTAATTCTTTGTAGGAATAATGAAAATTTATGTTTGAAAAGCAGCTAAAATAAACTCCTCTTGTTTGGGGTTCTTGCATTTCAGTAAATGCAAAAAAAATGAACTTCTTAGCCCTTTAATATACTTCATTTCTGTTTTTTCTCTGCAGATTGTTCAGTTGATGTTGTGGTGGCTTTTGACATTTCCGTCTATCCAAATGGTGCTAAATTATTCCATGGTCAAAGTCATTTGGAAGCCCAACTTGATAAAATCCTACACAGCATGATGGATATGAAAGCGGTCACATGTACCCGTGGTTTAAAGCCTCAAATCAGTGTAGCTTTTCATGTGCCAAATGCTGAGACACCAGTTTCACCTCTCTTTCAAATCTACAGCCAAAATATTGCTCAGAACTTGAGGAAAACCAATGTTACAGGCCCTTCATATCTCAAATCACCCCTAATAAATTCTATGTGGAAGATGTTTCAAAATAAAGATACAGGAAAAGCCAAAGTATGTATTATTCAGTCATAATTGCACAATTCATATACCCAGATGCTTATTGTTAATATCTCAGTTTTCTCTTTATACTGTGTAGATGCTGCTTGTCTTTACTGATGGCTTAGATGATAATGTGGAAGATCTTGAGGAGACAGTAGAGGACTTAAGAAAGAAAGGTAATTTACTATACACTAGACAAAATAGAATTATTTGGCTATTACTTAACAGTAAGTTATGTGATTTGATTTTCAACAGAACAGTTTGAATGACACATTTCTTTATTTAAAAGCCAATGAGGAAATAATTAGATATACATTTAATCTATCTCTCTTGTTTTTGTCTTTAAATTTTGCTATAATTTAGCTTCCCACCGTGTACAATAAAAAAACACAGCTGGGTAGCTTTTTAGACCTTACAGTGTATATATAGACACATTCCTTTTTTAGAGTTTTGGATAAAGTATTCAAGGAATAAAACTTCTGTCAGTTTATTTTTGCTGCCTATGTTCTGTTGGGAATATTTCACTCCACCTTTTGTTCCAAAGACACATCAGTAAGTGAGTAAAAAAATATTTAAAAAGGAAAGGTAATCCCCTTGTAGACATTTGCCATAAGAAGAGGTGTCTCTTTTGAAAATTCTCCTCACCTCTTGTTTTGATGACAAGGTTGAAGGTCTGGTGAAGGTTTGGATTTCCCATGACTTCTGCCTCAGTGACAATGATCACCAGGACTAACAGAGAGGTTGAATCGGTGACACAGACATCAATGAAAACCTGTATGGGAGTTTAACCCCGCTCTGCAATTTTTATTTATGATTTGCCTGTACATATACTGTAATTTAAATGTGCAGGAGTCAGCTTTAGACCTACTTTTTAGATTGCAAGCCCTCACAGGCAGGGCCCTCCTTACCATCTTGTCTTGAATTGTATTGTGATTGTAATGTTTTTCTTATATTGTAAAGCGCTATGCAAACTGTTGGTGCTATATAAATCCTGTATAATAATAATAATACTAGCATTTAAGCCTCAAACTGTTACCTCAGACTTTCTTTAATAACACAAATATACCACACTTGTAGAAGAGTATCTAGCCACTGTTGTACACACAAGAAAAGAAAGAGTTCTTGTCTCCATATATACACAAGCAATAAAGCTTGAACATTAAAATAAAAAAAACTTGAAACCAACCAAAAAGAAGTAATTCTAGATCAGTTGCTTCTAGGAATTTAAGCGACCATTTATTTTAAAGATGACAGATTTCAATTCAATATCATATACCTATTTGGTCATTGTTTAGGCCCCATACACACCTAACCATGAGCATATCTAGGTGATTTAGGGTTTTTGCATGTCATTCGCTCATTTTTACATGAGACTAGCAGCACAGGAGTAGAATCATGTGTTTCTGGCATCATAGACTTTTAAATGAGAGCACATGAAAAATGCCCATAAACATGCATTTTTCGGGTGCTTTCATATATGTCTATAGGACTACAAATACACTTCAGCAAACGTGCTTTAAAATACCCAGATATGAATGGGGTCTCAGAAGTAAGTCTGGTTTAAGTTATAATTTTCATTATGCCAACTTCATTTTAAAATGAAATTATTTAATAATAGTTACATACATGTATCTTCATCTTTTCAGGGCTAAGTGGATTGGTTGCTGTTGCACTTGAAGGAGCAAAGTATTATGATGACATTAAACACATAGAATTTGGCAGGGGCTTTGAATACAACTATCAAATGTATATTGGAATGCCAGATATTGGTGCTAGACTGTCCAAACAAATGGTAAGCCAGACACAACCCAAAGGTATAAACAAGGTATTGGCAAGATGTGAAATGCTTGGTGAACAACATAGTTCTTTCCAAAAAATATCAAGGAATCTAGAGGTGGTGCGGCTTGCACATGCAGGTAAATTCAAAGTTTACTTGAACCAAATGCTTATGAAATCTTAGTAATCAGAGCCATCAAGATTTGCACCATTTATTTGCCATATGTGCTTTTGTTGGGACATTGGCATTTACATAATTTCTAACATCCCCCTAACCCAGGAAACAGTTTTATAACTGTCTGCAGCAGCCAGTTAGTAGAGGTGAGTCAACGGGCACCCCAACATATAGGAGCAGGCTGAGATTTCAGTTGATGTGGGTAAAGTGAGAAGGGTGGGTTAGAGTAGTGGCAGCTATTTTGAGGTGTGCTGTTCAGCTAGAGTTACAAATGATGACAGTAGGTTTCTTCAGCAGTAATGTTTAGGTGTAATTTCTAATTTAAAAAAACTGCAGGTAAATATACTGCTGACATTCTGCATCTTACCCATACACTGGTCATCACCGCAAGAGTGCATTCACCAAACAGAGGATAATTTACTTTTATTTTTTACTTTGCAGGAAATCTGATACTTGTTAACTTTTTTCAAGGAAAAATACATACTTCAGCGCACTCAGATTTTATCGACCAGGTTATCAGTTAGTAGCTGCTAGTTGACAATATAGTTTCTCCCTGTATTGTCCACCTCAATGCTCGCTCACATGATGGACTACAATCTCAATACAAATTAGTAAACTAAACGTGAGATTGTAGTAAATCACGGGAGCAGGCTTGGAGCAGTGACTACCTTACAACACACAGGGACCATAGGAAACAAAAGTAGCCACCCTCCAGAAGGAAGGACAGTGTCGATTCAGAGATGATTTGAGGATCTACAGCTTAGTGATGCCCAAGTAAGATACATTTTTGTCTATAATTAGGGTACTTGAATTAATTTTTAAGACTTAACTCCTGAGTTTAGAGTCACTTTAAGTTTTTGTACTTCCTAGCAAAGATGTGTTTATTATACGTTTGGATTTTTTACTTATTGATTCCCTTTAACAATGCCCATCTTATATTATTGCAATTACTGGGTACTGTTAATGAAACAGAATTTCCTTGTGGGGGATAATACTAGTAGGTATTCTAAACTAAGTGAGGGGTTAGGTACACATATGTGATATAATTATATAGCCCTATCTGTCCTCTAAAAACCTATATATAATATGTGTGGGTACATTTAGTAAGAAAGTATATTACTGCTGTGGAAGAATCACTCAGCAAAAATGTAAAAAGTGTGTTTTATAGTTATGATTATACAACCAATAAGAACCCCCCCTCCCAAGCTAGAGCCTTGTTTTCCTTACTTGGGTTATATATAAATGTAAGAAAGCAGAACCTTAAGGTCATTAGCATCATAAGTCATAAAATGTAAGTGCCAGCTTTGAGGCTGATTCAGCCAGAAGTTGAGAATCTTATGTGAATATTGTGTGAATATTTACTTTAATTATCCCGTCATTTAAAAAAAAACAGCACACGATTGGGTATTCAAAGTGAACAGGAATGTGCTTTTCACATAATTGGAAAATTAAAGTAAATATTCACAAAAACATTTCAGTGAAGATTCTAAACCTCTTTAGAAAATCAGCCTCTTAGTATCATAAGGCATATTTAATGGGAATCACCAGTGTCCATATCACCAAAGTTAGAGGGAAGGCCATTCATACAACCCAGTATAGAGGGGAGGCCATTCATACAACCCAGATTTTGTCCTCTGAGTGTCCTCTGGGATTATAAATTATTTTATGAAGTGGTAGACTACTATTCATTCAACTTAGTAGGAGAACTGGGCCTCTTTCATGGACAGAGTAGTAATAGCAGATATTCTGTTTGTGTGACAGAAAGTCAAACTTTCTCTTTAGTGGCTAGGTTCCTTTAGACCTGCTTCCTAACAAAACAAATTGGATTTTATTATTTTATTGTTTTTACTGGTTCATCCAACAGAGCTGAGGTATTTGGTTAGCTCATAGAATGCCATGCACAGTGACTTCTTGGATTCTAAAACATATAGTTTATTTCAAGTGGCTCTGCCACAAGCAAAATACCATTTTAAAAAATCTCCAAAGGTAGTAGCCAATTTCTGAACCTCATACAAGGTCCAGAGCAGTGACTCAATTAGCAGGTTCAATTTCACTGCCCAAAACTAATTTGCGGCAAAACAAATCAGAAAACCTTTGCTTCCATCTATGCCTTCTAACACTGTTGTTTTCCTTTTGTTAATTTTCCCTTTAAATAAGGTAAAGGGGAAGTGAGATGAAGATGTCTTAAAGAGACCCTGTCATCAGTTTACACTTTTAATTTGAATAATTTTTTAATATAGCAAAATAGTACATATTTGTGTCCCTACATTTTTAATTAGTTGCAAACAAAAATAAAAAGATATCTGTGCTCCTCTTCTCACTGTCCTAAAACTATCCCTTAGCAGCTGTACCAAAGTGAAAAACACTCTAAACTGAATATATACAAAATGCATTGCACTCTTAATAAAACTAGAAGTGAAAACTAAATACAATCACATTAGCATAGTGAAAATCATATATCCTAGTGAACAGCTACCATAGCAGATATATGGTTTACACTATGCTAATGTGATTGTATTTAGTTTTCATTTCTAGTTTTATTAAGAGCGCAATGCATTTTTTAAAATATTTTTTATTTTTTGCTTCCTTTATCTACAAACTTGCAGATTGTTAGCTTTAATTATTTTTTTTTCATACTGCAGCCTTAACAGCTCCAGAGAGAGTCTATGGTAGTACCGATATTAAAAGGAATCTCAATTATAAGCTCTACAAAACTAATACAAATTATGGATATGACTTCTTAATTATACATTTTCTGTTTGCAGTCCCATGTTGCTGAGAAGACATGTTGCTGTGTGTTTTGTAAGTGCGTTGGAGAAAGGGGTAGTCCTGGAACATATGGATCACGTGGAAAACCGGTAGTGCATTTCATTTTAATGTTTTCAAATTATGATTAATATCGCTGGGAAGACATTAATTACTGAAAATAAAAAAAAACATTTATATATGTATTTACACATTGAGATGGTTTACTAAAGGAGTAGGGTATTAATATTAGTTAATTATAAATAAAGTCAAGATGAATTCACTTTGACTGCCCATGGGCATTGGTAAATTTAAAAAAAAAAACAAGATATTTGCTTGTCCATGACTGGATAATTGAAATGGATACAGCTTTACTGTATCCTTAGATAAGCTAAGCAAACATTCACTTTGCAATATGAAAATACACTTTACAAAAGTGTGAACAGTCTTTATGCCTTCAGTAAATTAAGTCTTATATTTTCAAACTATAATTGTGGAATTCTAAAATTGCAGTAATTACACAATGCAAATTATAATTGTATGTAACCTATTAATACAGCGGTTACAGTATCTCCTAACTTGAAAGGCATTTTTGAGTGCCAATGCTTTCTTTCACTTTTATCAAAGAACCAGAGTACTCACAACTCAGTTCTAAGGTAGTGCAGCAGAAAAGAAAAAAAGAGGACCAAAGGTAAGATGACAGCAAATAGAAAGGAGAGAGAAGAGATAAAAGTAGACAATACATAGCTCCACAAAAATTCAGTCTAGGTGCCCAGGGTTTTCTCAGATTTTTTAGGACTATGACATACCCCTTTTAACTTGTCATTAATCAAAAACTGTAAAAAAAAAATGTCTATGATTAAACACAAATACAAACTCATGTACACTGCCTGGTAGGTCCTGGCAGGGTTTTAACCTTGGTTCTAATCCTGAATGCTTCAGTTAAAAGATATTTCATAGGTGACAGCAGTAGTTATTTCAACATGTTTTCAGTTATTTGTGATTCCAAGTTAATAAAAAAAATGTGGCTCCATGTCCTGGACCTCCTTAGACTTAGTCTGTGCAGACAGTATGGCCACTTGCTGACCCTGCAGATTCCATGGGCAGCTTAACTTTTCAATAAGACACAGAAGTGGAATCCAATGTAATTGTACTTCAGATAAGTGCAATACAGAGGATGTTTTTCCAGTCTTTTAAGCGTAAGAAGATAATGGGATTGATTTTTTTAAAGGCAAAAAGGCTGTTCCCTTTGCAAGGGAATTTTCCCTTAGCTTACTGAGTAAGCCCTTTTGCCTTTAGTAAATCAATTAATTTCCTAATCTCTGTCTCTGCGATGAACTGAGAGGAACAGAAGAAAAAAAAAAGAAGGGACTTGCTAAGGCTGTACTTGCTAGCACAAAATAGGAGGAGATAACAGAGGGACATATCAAAGGAACAATAACAAGTTGTTGTGGCACTATGCTGCCCCTAGATGTTGGTAGACACCACTACATCAATATTAATAATTCAACAGCAGTGAAAAGACTACCTGCCCTTAGGGAAAAAAAATAGTATCTAGAAGAAAACACTGTGTTGCCCATAACAAGAAATTATTTTCTTTTAAAAATATTATCCTAATACTTTGTGAGACTTGAACATTTTCTCAGAAAGGTATTATTGTAAAGTAGCCCCATTGAGTTTACATACATTACGCTAGGCTTACCACCAAGCTGGGAGCACTCACAATGGTGCAGTGTCAAGAATTATGCTGCCTGATAGCTATCCACAAGTCCTTTACTGTAAATAAATCAAATTGTGTAAGCATTGTTTTGTGAACATGCATGCACCTTGGTACCAGCATCAGAGGCCGTCATATTGTCATTGCCTAACCAATCAAATTTTGCAACCGAATTCCATTTTTGCCAGACAGGGATGCAGGCTGTTTTTTAGGTGGTCACCAAGCATAAAAATTTGTGGAGCACAACCAAATGTTCTAGTGACAACTGTCTAAGACAGGAATTCCCCTCACACTAGGGAGATGTCCATTAATTTCCTGTTGCATCTCCAAGATAGGAAGTAAAGAGAAATCTCCCCAGCAGGGCACAGAAAGGTTATTTCAGGGTTAAAATAACCTGAAGTGTGTTTAACACTTCCCTACTCTATAGTGTGTATATATATATATATACATAAACTTTGATTGCACAAATTACTTTATAACTATTAATTTTATCTTTAAAAGGTTTGTCTTTGCAGGATAATGTGTCTTATGAAGTAATACCTTTATCAACAAAATTAAAACTTTTGTTTTTCTTTCAGGGGTCACCTGGGAAACAAGGAGTCCAAGGACATTCTGGGGAAGAGGGCGATGATGTAGGTATCTCTTCTATTTTAAAGTAGTATTAAACATTCTAGCTTTTTCCGATAATGAATCAATATCAAACAAATATACATTGCCCTCAAAGTATTTCTTTATATTTTTATCAAATCACTTCCAGTCATCATGTTTCCAAGGAGCTGGTTCCAACGCTCTCAGCTCAGCTTTCCTGAACTTCCTATCCAGTACAGGATCATAAGGGACAGCACAATCTTTAGCAAATATCCATCTACTAGCTTAGAGAAGGAAGGAGGAGCAGATGACTGGCTTTCCCTTTGCTGTACCTGTGTGTTTGTGGAGACACACATAGCTTTCTAGCACACACAAGGGTCGTTCCTTAGGACCCTGCAAAGGAAAGTAGTCACTCTAAAACAGGATATCAGGGCCAGTGCTCAGAGGACCAGCTGATTCTGCAGGAAACTAAAACTGTTTAACATCAAGGAGCAGCATCCATTGTAAGTGATTTAACCAGAATTTAAAATAGCTTGGAGATGTTTTGACTTTAATATCACTTTAAGTCTCTTGTTATCTAGGAAAACACAGTGTAGTACATTAGTAGTACTATGACGCTTAATAATTTTGACATTGTTCTTGTTCAGTTTCTGGTCAGTGCATATGGTACAAATTAACAACAAAAGTTGGCTAAGACTGAATATTTCATACATCGAGTCCAGTAATAAATATGTCACCATAATCAAAATATTCATTTGCTTAGAAGGAAAGCACATAAAATGCCTTTGCTTGCTTGAATACTTATGTCCCCTACACTAGGAGTATTTATGTCAAAGACCAGCTCTTCCTGCACCATAAATACAGGGTCCTGGTGGATTATGTATGGAAAACACATAAAAATACCGGAATTTCATCAGGTAAAGTAGATGAGCTCAAATTAGGCCCACTTTAATACTTACACAGAGCACATTTTCAGAGTAAAAAGACGCTCATATTGATACAGTGTGAGTCTGATACCCTCAAGCATGTGTCAGTATTACTAATGCAGTATTTGTAGAATGGGAAGTAATTTAATGTATAATGTTTGTTTTTTTATTAAGGGTGAAAGAGGAACCCCTGGTCCTATAGGTGAACCTGGTGAAAAAGGATGCGCAGGAACCAGAGGTCTTAAGGTATGTCTCAAGTCTTGTCCTTTTTTGGATCACTATTGATTTGTTTATAAACCAATCTGACTACTAAACAGTTACCTAAAAGCCTTGGGTACATAATGGCAATATACGACAAAACAATCTGACTCATCAAACAGCAGTATAAATATGATATCATGTATCGTGTACATTAAAACCCAACTCTTGTCACAGGACAAATAAACCTTGCAGAGCCCCCCATACACTGCAGGGGTTAAATGCTTGTTAGGTCTAGGGAGTACAAGAGGAGATTTTACCCTTTCTCCTCTTCTCCATGAAGCTCCAGGCTGTGGATGAGCTCTCTGCATCATCATCACAATGCAGGGCTATTAAGAGCCAGGAGTGCCTTACTGTGAAGGCTTCATAAGACTGGTTGCACAGGTGAAGAGAGCCTGCCAGAGTGGAGAGTAAGGCAAGTATTACCCCTTATCCCTGCACCCTAGACCTAGCAAACTGTAAACCCATGAAGTGCCAGGGGAGCCCCACAGCATTTTTCTCTTGTGCCCAGAGTTGGGCTTGACAATGTCAGATGCCAAAAATCAAAATGCAATCTCTCTGCAACAGAAGATGTTCTATACTCTTTGGCCATCCATGTCTCCTACCATGTCCTCCGCACCTGCGGCTCCTGTCAGACTCTTCAGCTTTTGACACTTTCAGAAATGTCAGATGCCTGTGTCCCCCACCACACACTGTGGTTTCTATCTCTGACTCCTGCACCACTGGAGTACACAGCAGAAAATGGAACCACAGCAGGTGGCAAGGTACAAAAGTGTCATATGCTGAAGAGTCTATCAGAAGTTGCAGCTCAGGAATGTAAGGAAGGTAGGAGGATTGGGCATGGGAGAGGAGAGTAAAATATCTCTTCTATTGCAGATAACTTTGTTTTTTTCTAGGCAAATTATAGAATTGCTTTAACAATGTGTATGTTCGATAAAAAGTACATGTTTATATTGGACCAGACTTGGCTCATCTCTAGCTATTATCTCTGAAGAGCAATGCTTTAATTAAATGTGGTATAGCAACTCTGACTGTCTACATTTAAATACAGAGCAAAGAAGCCACCAGCACTCTTAGAGTCACAAAAGTACTTTTATTTATTAATAATGTGTCACATTCAAATAAGCCAGCATTTCAGAGCCACACATGATCCCTTGCTTAAGGTGACATTTAATAAAAATGTTAATCAGACAGCAACATTTTAGGTGAAGTGGCCCAAGGCAATCAAAATTAATCTTTTGATGTCTCTGGCTTTACAAAACTAAAAGCTGATTGATTGTTATAGACGTTTACACTGTACTGGGTTTTTGCCCTTTGCGCCACCTCACCAAATTAGCTTGAATGCCTTTTACTGTAACCTAATAATGAATTAGTCCTTTATCAACACTTTTTTATGCTGATAAATGTATTTTTGTGAGTAACTATTTGTTCTTTTTTTTCCAGGGAAACAGAGGACTGCCAGGAGAAAAGGTATATATTTTCCTTTAACATTTTAACCTGACAAACCTTTAACTTGGCAGCTATGCTGATGTGTCTTTATTACATTTGATCAAAGACCAAGAAATCAAAATCTATATTTATTTGTTCAATTTTTTTGTTTTAAAAAATGTTTTAAACTATTTAAAATGGTCTTACAGTTTATGTAAACATTTTATTTTACAATTAAATATTTCATATCTAATTTTATACACATGGCCTTGGGAGGGGGTTGTAAAGCAGGATGAGTCACTGCTTTCATTTATTCAGCTATGTGGGTGGCTGTAATTTGAGCTCATGACGGAATGATTAAAGTGGACACTGGTCTAAGTAAACATTTGACTATTTCCATAAACCATTCCTAATATGTGCAACCAGTAACTGAAGAATGGTTAATTATAAAATCTTTCATTTTTAAGGGGGAAAATTTGCTTGGATATATGGACACATTAGTTAACAGCATATGACCCCATTTGTTTAACAGTCAAATTATTCATTTTGAAACAGAGTTCTGGCAGTAAGTGGAAGATGTGTTATTTGTATTGCCAGAACAGTAATAATAATTACAGTCTCAGCAGAGATTAAACTTAGTGAACTGCATTTCAATGAACTGCTATTAGATTATGATAAATTGTAAATAGCTATAGTTAAAATATTTCTATTTGTTTGTTTAAGTGTACCCATGACTGTGTGGATATAGAAAGACAAATAAAAAGATTCGGTTTACTCCAAAATGATATTTGATTTTGAGTAAACCTGGGTAGGCTATATTGCCTACTGGCTGCTTATTCTCTCAAGCAGTTCATGGGCAGAGCCGGATTTGTATTTTTCGCCACCCTAGGCAAACTGTCTTATATAGTTTCTCTCATATGTCTATGTAGATAGGCTTTAGACTTAAATGAAGTATGCTTTCAGGAGCCTCTGAGATGCTTTTGCTTTGGTTTGTCTTTAGGTTGCTCAAAGAGTTGCTTGAACATACTTTTCAATTGCACTGAGCTGCTTTTGAGCTGCACCAAGCTGCTTTAAAGTGACAGTAAAGTCAGGAGTTGAATCTTAAAAACGCATTCAAGTACCCCATTCAAGTACCCCAACTATTAACAAAAGTGTATCTTATTTGCGTATCACTCAGCTGTAGATTCTCAAATCATCTCTGAATTGGTGCTGACACTGTCCTTCTTTCTGGAGGGTGGCTACTTTTGTTCCCCATGGTCCCTGTGTGTGTTGTAAAGCAGCCACCACTCCAAGCTTACTCCCGTGATGGACCACAATGTCATGTTTAGTTTACTAATTTGTATTGAGATTTAATTCTATCATGGGAGCGAGCTTGAAGTGGTGGCTCCTTTACAACACACAGCGGGATCAATACTCGGCTGCCCTCGGCAGCTTCGTGAATAGACCCCAAAGTGTCCTAACTGTTTTGGAATTGAGGTTGTATATATCTTTTTATTTTTTAAGAAGCTTATTTTTTAAAATATTATTGGGAAACATTGCCAGATGTAATACCTGTTGTTTGTATCTGGAGATTTAGAGCTATAAGTATATAAAAGACAAAGTTTTACAGATTGAATTACACACCTTTCATATCACGTGTATTACTGGTACCCTCTTTATGCTACAGGTTTCAAAGTAATTTGCTACATTTTCAAGCACTGGGAAAAATGCTTGTAGATAATACATTGTATTGCTCTACATACAGTTTATTCAATTCCAAAGCATTATGCATTAGAAAAATGAAGGTTTCTGAAACATTTACTACTTACATTTAATGGCATTGCTCTCAACATGCTCTAAACCCCTCATTACAAACATTGCCAATGCTCAGAGTATAATATAGCTTTATGTCAGTTTTTTGTCCTGTACAAAATGCATGAGGAAGAAACCAAAATATCTGCCCTTTTTTAACTTCCCTCCCCAGCAGCACATACTTCCCTATGTTTTAGTCTCCCCCACTATTCAGCTGCCAGAGTAAAAGTGAATGGCAGCCAGTATAAATGAAAACTACTATATGGCTCAGCAATATTACATGAAGATAGGCACATGTTACTCCATACCCAGAAGTACCAGGTATTTCCTTTGGCTCCAGCCACAGGGCAGCAAGGGGCGAAGGAAAGATTTGCCGGGTAGGGGGAATCAAAGCAAACCTGTTGCTTTGCTATGAATGGAGAAAGCACATGTTTGTTTTAACATTTTTAAAGTTAGATGCAAACACAAGTTAAAACATAAGCATTAGCATTCATTGATGCCAGGCCCAGTTGCCACTACCTTAAACCAAAAAGCCAACAAATTGTTGTTTTTTTTGTGATAATTATTTCAAATACTTCCAAAGAGTACACAACATAGAGATGACTTTGCTGTTTGTATTTTGTGATTTTCAGAATGAAGAAGGAGAGACTGGTCTTGATGGAATCCCTGGAGAGCAGGTATATTAAAGGCGATGAGAACAGACTTTTATGTATTTATAGCATTTATAATTGCATATACACAGATTGTTCAACCTGGTGGAAAATCTGTGCCAGCAGGAGCTTATAGTTCCAATTTTTATAATTTGCTAAATATAAAATAAGAGATTTGTGTGGTCGGTTATGTCAGTATAGACAAGTGATCATGGATGGACAAATGTCTCACAACCTGTTCTCAGTGAAATGTCTTCTCATCCATGGCTAATGTTACTACCGTTCTTCATTTTATCTACTTTAGGGAATCTCTGGACGACCAGGAAGCAAAGGAGAGAAGGGTGAAGGAGGAGAAGCGGTAACATGTTTCAGTATTCTACACATCAGACAGTACAGTAAACTACACATCAGACATATTAGGATGGAGATGACAGAAGTGTTGAAAGGTCATATCTGATAGACTCATTAAGAGACTCATTAATCTGTGTATCTTATTATATGTATATAACACCCAACGCAGGCTCAAATATTATAGGCACCCTAGTAAATTCTTTGCTTTTAGCAGCCACCTTCTGCTAAAGACTGGCACTGGCTGTTGGTATTTTGTTGTCCCCAGGTCTTAAACACTGAACTATAATATCCACGCATACAGAACCAGGCTACAAACAGAAGCAACAAATGCTAAACATGATACCCTGGAGTGGCCAATAGACAGTAGCAAAGTCAGGATAGAGTCTGTCGAAGAACACAAATTCAAAGAATAGAACACACCTACTGGAGACAGACAGCTGAACTCTATTACAGGTAGTGAGGCAGAATATAGCAAACCCCTTTATTGGATTACTGGCTGAGAAAATTATACAATCTGAATGTTTGGTGTATGTACTTATGTAATATTGCTAGATAGCTAAATCATTGTGCTTGTTGAATGAGGTGTAACGCCTTGCTATAGGGGTATGTATATGGATCTCAACTGCAGAGTATACCTTCCAGGTGGAAGGATGGGGATCAGATCTGCAGTTGGGCCTTTGGTGCCCTGTATTTGTGTAGGCTGAGAGGGAGCTGCTTCACATCAAACCCCGTATGTAGATATGGGAAACCCAGGCAACTAGGAGGTTATCGAAGAGGCTATGGTAATGACTGGAGCATCCAGTCCCAAGTCGGTAGAGACGGAAGCTAATTTAGAAAGCTAGTCAGTGTTACTGACCTTCCGCATCACACCTATTAAGCTGGGTTAATGGCAATTAGCACCCGCAGTGAGTAACATGCAAAGTCCATTAAGTTCAGCACAACAGCTAATATCAAGCAGGCTAAAAATAAACAATAAAGGTGATCAGCGCCAGTAAGTGTAATGTGGAAATAAGAGCTACCAAGCACTAAGGATATAACTAAATATCTGAAAAATGTGGAAAACAATATTGTGCCGAGCTAATAATCATACATATCTAATAAATTGAAACATATATAAGTGAGTCACATATATGAGCCTTCAAACAAATGAGGCATAGAAAATATCTACACAAAGACAAAAAAGCAATATAGACAATAAAAAGTCTCAAGGAAAAAACAAAAGCAAACAATGGTGATTGTGCAAAAAAAATCCTTCAGATGATTCGCAGCCAATCTGCATATAACTCTCAGGTAAGGATAATCACACAATGCAGGCAGACCTTCACCTCCACCCAGTGAGTGATGACAACAAGTGAGTGCTCACCTGGGGAGGTAGACCTACAGAGCTAGGTCAAATGCGCTATTTCCCTTCTTAATGGGGGAGGGAAGCCCATGCACAGAAAAGGCGATAAGGTCTCCTCAGATCACAGGTACCACTATTCACTAATATCAAGCAGGGTTAATGGCTATTGGCACCATCAGTGGTTAACATGCAAAGTCCATGAAGTTCAGCACACAGCTAATATCAAGCAGGGTTAATGGATATTAGCAACAGTAAGCACAATCAATGGAGTAGACCTGCATTAGTTCCCAGATCTCACGTGGGTACTAGTCCATGTACTTGCGGTTTTGTGGAGTCTCTATCTTAGCAGGGAGACTCATACGGAGGTGCTGTGTCCTGAGGTAGTAGGTCCGGCTTGGAGGCAAGGGAGGACAACTGATTGATCAGAGTCCTGCTACAACCAACAGTGGACGCTGAACAATTCGTGAGCAGCAGCTTTAAGCCGACTGCTCGAACGAGATGGGGCGGAGTCATGAGGCACGCCCCTTACATGAGGGTTCTAGGGGTTGGCTGGTACATTTCGTACAATTTAACACTAAAGCACTTAAAGCAGTGTATCTAACTGCAATATTATCAAAACATTGTACAATTTGTTTCTAAATCATTAAAGCAAAACATATATAAGATGTAAGTTTTTCATAAAGGCATATTTAAACAAATATGCGTATCCCATACCGTCTCTCCATTACACCACTACAGCCCCCATAAGCCTTTTTGTCGTTTGACACTTCAGGGAGTTTGGGATGCCTGTGTCCCCCACCACATACCATGGTTCCATTCTCAAGCTCCCATGTCACTGCAGGACTCTGCGGTGGCGTAGAGGTTGGAGATAGAAACCATGGCGTATGTGAAGAACATAGGCATCCAAAACACCAAAGATGTTTGATGCCAAACAGAATTATGAAGGCTGCACCACTGAAACAGAGCAAAAGTAAGAGACATGACCTGCCGTAAAGGTGAGTAGAAATGCAGTTCAATTCTATTCAAGTTCTATTGCAGGGAAGCTTACTTCAGTCTTATTTCGAACCTGACAGGGTCACTATACTCTACAACCTTTTAATGCTGCGTTCATTTTTACGCATTGACATTGACCCTTTCAGTGCTGAGAAATGTATTTTTCAAGTTTTACAAGCTGACAAATATTTTTTAATACAGTCAGTAAGGCCATCTGATTCTACTTACAATGGAAGTGCTGGAGCTAGAATTCTGTTCTTCTCAGACATTGAGATTAAAGGCACTTGTGTTTATTTGGCTTTTCAATCTACTATATGCTATCTGCTATATGCAATAACATTAACTTGTTACTTTAACAGGGAAGTCCTGGGACAAAAGGACCTCCAGGACATAAAGGAGACCAAGGTTTCAGAGGTTACTTGGTAAGAAAATGAATTTAAAGTTATGAATTTTATGTTTTTTTAATGTCGTTTTTTATTACACATAGCATGGGATTTATTGGATTATAATAGATATTTACTATGATGTTTTAATTTGCATTTCAACTGTAACCTTAATACATTGGTGAGCAATAACGTTGTAAAATGTATACATCTACCAATTCAGAGTTGACTAAACAGCAAATTAACCGGGCTATTTACAAAAGAGTGAAGAGTTTGAGGATGGCAGAAGAAGTGAACAATCTAGGACAACGTAGCTGATTTGGAAAAATTCAGTTGTGTTGCATATGCATTAACTACATTTTCTTATTCTTATTTGGAATTTGGTTACTTACAGGGAGAGCCTGGTACTCCAGACACCATTCCTGGACTTAAAGGATATAAAGGAGATCCTGGAATTGAGGTAATTATTGAGCATTTAAAGTAATAAGTAATATTAAGTAATTTCAGTAATATTACTTTCAGTTCATATTTTTGCAATTGGGTCCTTGTCAAGTGATTTTTCTATTAGTCTGTTGCTGAGGTATGGAGCACAGCGCATTACTTCACCTTAGGTCACATAGTCATTGAAGAGCTACAGTACAGCTGACCATAGACAAACAGGTGTGGGTTATTCACTAAGCTCCTGAAAGCAGCCGATTAAATAACCAAGCCGACATGAAAGTTGGCCGAAGCGTGTTCGGCTATTCACTGCAGCCGTGTAAAGCTATTCTTAGCCGTACATCAGCTGCATTCACTCCCCTTCAGCTCGGCTAAACAGCCTCCGCATGTTTGCCTGAACCAAAGGGAAGAGCCTATTCACCTCAGCTAATGCAACATCTGGCTAACCATCAGCACTTTATTCCCTGCGGTTCACCCCAAGGGGCTGAACAGCAAAGAGTGAATTGCCATATGGTCGGCTCTTCATTCAGTTCTACCATTCTGCTTCGTTACCTCAGAGGTAATGAAACCGAATAAAACATGTCAAAATAAACAAAACAAAACAACAGCGCTTGGTTTCTTTAAATTTTTTCCTCTTTTTTATATTTTATTTGTCCTAAGTGAGGCATTAGGTACACATATGGGATATAAATATATAGCCCTATCTGTCCTCTAAAAAACAATATATAATATGTGTGGGTACACTTGGTAAGAAAGTATATTACTGCCGTGGAAGAATCACACAGCAAAAATTTCAAAAGTGTTTCAGTCATTTACGAACAGAAACTAAAAACAAGCTCAGTCATGAAGGGGTTAAAGCAGCATGGGGGGTGGAAGATATTGGTGACTTAAATGTCACTTTAAATGTGGCTGACTTCCACATTTAGAGGTCTAGTTATCAATGTTTTTCATCCAATATTCACACATGTCTCTAATGCAATTTTAATGTGGAAATGTGTGAATCGTGGGTGAAAACATTGATAAACACCCCCCCCCCCCTTAGTGTTGCTAATAACCTGTTTATATTTCAGTGTGTTTACAAGCTGACAAAGGTCAACCAAACCTATGTATATCACTAACTGAATGGTACAAAAACAAAAATATCTTCCAATGCAATTGTAACCAAATTGAATGAAATAATATATTGTAAGGTTGTTTCATACTGTACATCTTCAACCAAATGTTAAAAACATGGTGGGGGTGATTTACTAAAGTTGAATAAACTGTGCACTTTGCAGGGGAAGTTTCCATTAGCCTGCTGAATGTGGTGAAATTTCACTTTGCAAAGAATACCTAGTCACTTGCAAGGAACATTTTAAAAAAAAAAAGTTTTTTTGCTTGCACATGATTGGATGATGGAAGTCAGCAGAGCTTCACCTCATTCACTGAAATAAGGGGAAACTGCCCCTGCAAAGTGCAAATTCCTTTGCAAAGTGATCCGCTTATTTGCCTTTAGTAAACCAACACCTTTGGATCCTATGTGAACCTGCACAGGTTTTAAGCCTTTGTAAACTTAGGGGTCTATTCACGAAGCAGCCGAAGGATCTAGCCGTAGCTTCGGCCGATCCTTCGGCTAGCTTTGGCACCAGGACCCCTTCGGTTCAGTAGAACCGAAGGGCTGCTGTACGGGCTATTCACAATAGCCCGTACAGCTCCCGAACTTAGCCAAGCGGCTCAGTCCAGCCAAACATTATTCTGACACGAAGAAAAAAGCAGTGTTTCTCTCCTGGGTGGCCGGGAGCGGGAGACTCCCATAGCGCCAAGGAGAGTTTTTTTTCTTCTTCTTTTTTTCTGACGGCAGCAGAACCGCCGGCCAATAGAAAACTGTTGGGCGGAGCTAGCTGTCATTGCATCGTTTTCTATTTACTTTTTTTGTACCTTCTAACTATTGTTCTGTTCTGCTCGGTCCCTCTGAGGGGACAATCGTTTTCTACAATCGTTTTCAATCATTTTTTAGAGGGCACAATCGTTTTCTATTTACTTTTTTTGTACCTTCTAACTATTGTTCTGTTCTGCTCGGTCCCTCTGAGTTACCGAGCAAAACAGCCGAGCCGAATGCCGCTCAGCGGCATTCGGTAATTCACTCACTGCTGTTCAGCATCTATAAGAATAGGCCGAACAGCAGCGAGTAGCCTGCCGGAGGTTCGGCTCAGCCGATCCAGATGTTGGATCGGCTGAGTCGAACTCCTTCTGCACTTCGGGTTGGCCGAACATGCTCAGCATGTTCGTTCGGCCGACCCGAAGCCAGCTGAAGCAAGCCGATGTACGGCTGATTTCAGCCGATATACGAATGAAATCTGCCGTACAAGCCTGAAGTGAATAGCCGAACAGTGTTCGGCTCACTTCACTTGGGGTTGGTTGTTCACTCGGCTGCCCTCAGCAGTTTAGTGAATAGACCCCTTAGTCAATTGTACAGTGCAATATGTGTGCCCACCTTGACTCCTGACCAAGAGATCTGTCCATGATTATATGATAATTATTTTCTTCTTGTATTTTTCTAGGGAGAACCTGGACAACCAGGAATTCGTGGGCAGCCTGGAGTTAGAGGAGCTGGAGTAAGATATAACCTTTTCTATTATCTAAAAATGAGTCTCCAGAACATAAATAAAATATTGTTTGCTCAGTATTTTCCCAGCTCTTGCCATTTACAGAACTGTTTTATCATGCTTTTTTATATGAGTAATCCTTCTCCATCCAAAATAACGCTATAATAGGATCTAAAACTTAGGCTGAAATAACTTCACAACAGGCCGATATTGGATCATTTTTGCATTGTACCTATGACTTTTGGTTTGTACCAGAAGTTCCTGTATAAGGGCTAAAACAAGTAACATTACTATGGTCAGTGCTTGTATGGTAATGTAATTCTCAGCCACAACAGGTTCATAAATTCTTACGGAAAAAAAATAGGTAGGCAAAAATATTTTTAAAAAGCTAGTTGTTTGTGTTGGTGTTATGTTGATCCAAAAGTATAGCTGGCTATTGTTATAGTGGGAAAGGGTTTGAACTCCCATTTGTTTTCTCTGTTTCTCTTTGGGGAAATTTCCCTTCACTTCCTATCTCAAAAATGCAAAACAAAGTCAGAGGAAATATCCTAAAAGTCAAGATAAATCTCTTCTTAGACAGTTATCCCTGGAACGTATATCCCTTTATTTTCTGTTTCAGTGACAGTTTTGTAATTCCCTACTTTTTATGGTTATTAGATCAAATAGAGGATGTGACTCTTTCCAGTGGGAAGTAAAAAAAATCAACTCTGTACTTTATACCAGTAAACCCTATTTAATCCTAGAATTCTTGCAGTAATACAAATAAAGTACAAGTGACTATAACAGCTTTATTTAGATATTACAATAATCTTAAATTAGAGACATGGAAAGGCATCTACTAGTTTTAAATGAGTATGTGTATGTATGTATGTATGTATATATATATATATATACATACACACATTGAACTGGACCACCAAAGGCAATAAGTGCAGTTTTTAATTGACAAAAAATCATTAATCTGGAAAATTCTAATGCAACATGACAATTCTATAGCACAAGACACAACAAAGGTCCAAAAACTACTTGAAGTAATAGTATTGTTTATATATTGATGCACTTCACACTAGGTCTTATAGTTCATTTTACCACAGGGTAATGAATTACCCAGAATTTGCTGTATAACCTATTTTAATTCTCCCATGTTGCAACAATACAGTATGACTGGATAATATGGTGCAACACAGTGGAATTGATTTACTAAAAGAGTAAAAGCCAATTTTCTCTTACACTAGAGAATAAAGTTAAACTGTGCTCATTTCAATCATTCCATTTTTTTACCATTTGCGTGCACATGATCGGGCATTCTTTGAAAAATAAATTTTACTAAAAATATTTCTCCTTATACACTAAGCTAAGCTGAAAATTAACTTTGCAAAATAAACATGCTTTACTTCTTTAGTTAACCAACCTCATACTGTCTAGGAACAATATTATGCAAGAGACATTTGCATTTAGCAAACATAAGCATCATGAATAGTTCTTTAGAGTTTTTTATTGACATATTTGTCAAATGCACAACTTATCAAATTTAAACTTGTACTTACATGCATTTCTTATTTTTTTCCAGAATCTTCCTGGTAGACGAGGATCTACAGGACTTCCGGTATTCAAATTAATTTTAACAATATAACCATTCTACAAAAAATAGTACTAAGAAGTCGATTCAAATTTCTGTATGCTTCTAAATCTGATCCAGTACTGTACATTCTGTGTAGGATGAAACCTGTACATTAAATGTAACTGAAAAGGCTGATTTATTAACATAAATCAAGGACGGGAATACATAGGATAGGTTTAATTTATTTATAAATTGTAAAATATTAAAAATTTAACTAAAATGCTGACCTAGCACATTGTGTTACGGGTTAATGATATTTAATAACTCAATATTGTATCTCACCACAAAGCTCTTAACAGTGTGAAAACCAAAAATATCCAAATGTAAACATGCCTAAACTATACACAAGATCTTTCTGTACACAAAAACACATTACAAAGTACAAAAAAATGGGCAGAGTAGGTAGACAAGTTGGTCTTTATTTGCTCTCTTTAGAAGGAATGGGAGAAGCAAGCTAACAAAGTAAGCCTAGACTATGGTTTCAGTTCTTTCAGTTGGCCATTTGTCAAGGTAAATAAAGCAAGGCACAAACTTGGTTGCATGTCCCTGATGAAGAGCTGATAACTGTGTAAAAACAGTTAGACATATAGCAATAAATGTTTAATAGATTTTGGTTCCAAAATCTTCTATGAAAGTTTGCTCCATGCAGGAAGTCTCATAAGTGCCATGCAGGAAGTCACATAAGGCTAAACAGATGTTTAATTCAAACACATGTTCTGGTCCTGTAGGACACTGTTAGAAAATCAATATGTGTGCTTTTTAACTGTGTTTTAATTGTGAGATTTCCCAAATATCCCGAAAAGCTTAGAGTGACTGTATAAGGCAAATGTATTGTTGAAATAATTAAAAGAAAAGGAATAATATGTAAATAACATATGTATTTTGCTACAGGGAGTAAAAGGTGACCCTGGCCTGCCAGGTTTTATGGGTGATCAAGGTACCAAAGGACCGCAGGTAGGTTACTGTCTTAATTATATATTTAATTCATTCAAATATGCCCCTCCACAAATGTTGAATCCTTAGGGCTGGGTTTAATTAAAATGGACCTTGTACCTGAAAAGCAATGTCCACTGTTTACATTCTCCACCCCACCCCCCTCGTAAGAGGGCACACCTGAATAATGCCTGTAAGAGAAAAAAACTCGATAGTATACTCAGCTTTCTCTGGCTTCTGCCCATGGCACCTAGGCATGGGCGATGTCATTCATCCATTCAATGAGATTTGGGGAATGTAGAGTACTCCAAATCTCGCTGGCAAGACACTCCCAGCACTGTGCTGCAGCATCTTCGCATGAGATTTGGAGTAATCAGCATTCCCCGCAACCTTTTTGGAGAATGATAATGTCACCTATTGCACCATGGAAGCAAGAGGAAAGGAGAGTTTAATATATTATACTACTTTTGATAGGTCCTGACCACTGAAAAACATGCTATAATTGCTTGAAATATTTTGTATTGTTTAGTTCATTCAACAACTAACTCATATTTTAGTGTCAAAATATACACACACATACAAACACATGTTACATATCACTGCTAACGGAACGTCAGTGCGTGGGCAATAATTCAAGGGCCATCAATCACTGTTGCTAAATTGATGAGCGGTAAAAGCTTTTAAAGCGTCACCTATGGCCAATTTTGGGTATGGTAGTTTTTTGCGAATTTGCACTGTTTACCTGACAGTCCAGAACCCATCGCACTCCTGCCGTAAAGTTAATATCTAATGGTGGGTGCAGCGGTGACAAATGGATGGCACCGCATCAGAACAGAAGAATATAGTACATCGGCACTCCAGGATGAGTGATGAATACGTCCTTTAATGATGCATGTGCATACCATCACATAGTGGTGATGTTTCGGGGTCGCGCAGAATCCCCTTATATATTTCCAAAAAAACTGGGTATTATAAATGTTTCATAATATAACATATGGAAAGCAGAGTTTTTGTTTCAAAAGTGTCGGTAATTTTTTCTTTATATAGCAATAAATTTAAAAAAATTTAAAAACCCCAGTAATGCCACCAAAGGAAAGCTCTATCTGTACCCCAAAAATTATGCAAAAATCATTTCAGTACAGTGTTGCATGACTTAATAAATGTCAGTCAAGTACCACAAAGCTTAATACTGAAAAATGGCTTGGACAGGAAGGGAGTTTTTAATCATCCCAGTCTTCAAGTGGTTATTTTTTTTTTTTTTTAAACAGTCTCTAGCAAGGTTTCTGTCTCATCCTCTTCTTCAGATCCTATAGACTTTCTACTTTTAATGACCGTTTTTACAGCAGTTGATATATTCCAGATGTTAAGCATATAACAAATTTGATCTGAAAACATCTGCAATAAACTTGGCAGTAATATTCACTACAACCTCTTTGTTATTGTAGCTAAGTACACTATATTGGTTGGACAGTGGTGTAAGATATCTTAATACTAGCTTAGCTCTGATTCTTTTCCCTTCTGACCTAAGTCAATTCAGTTCCAGCACTAATATAATTCTCATTTTAGTTCCAGCACTTAGAATTCTGCAAATAGATTTTAGCATTCACTTTATGTTTGAACTAGCATGACCCATATTATCAATTTACTAATGCTTCCTTATTCATTTTATGGTAATGTTCTCCTCATAATGGTCAATATCTTGGTTCACAAACCAAGGCTTTGCTTAGGTGTGGAATTGTTGTTTTATCATATGAATGTCACACTGATCATTTTTATTTATTTACACAAACCATTTTTTATCACCAGCTTATATGGCTTCATTTTCCCATCCACCTCAGTAAACATCCCAATGACACCAAACATAAATCTACAGTAGCTGTATGTTAAGGAGCAATAATCCTTTGTGCGTTAACTTTTACTTAGAAAATACCTTAAAACTATAATTTTCTTGTGATAAATATAACACGCATGTGTAAAAGGTATCCACATTCCATTAATTTATGGAACTGAGAAATGATTGTTTTCATTTTGTTTTGTTTGTGAATTGAGCATATAGTCTCTTCCTGATGCATATTCTCATTGTGAGGATCTATCTACAGACCAACATGAGTTAGTTGTATGCTTTGCACTGCTACTACCTGTAGGCTATCCCTTCTGCATACTCTTCTCTTGGCTTTTGCCCTTGCTATCTGTTGTATGTTCTTGCTCATCACTCAGTGGGGTTGATTTACTAACCTTATAAACACACCACGAACGTGTATACACCTCTGCAGTGTGTTCCCTCCCAGCATGATCTATGGGTGGAATCTAAACACCTTTGTAATGTGTACACACCCAGCAGGTGTGTTGTGCAAAGCCCTGCATGAATTGCAAGGTGATGTTGTGTAAATTAGCTCTATGTTGTGTTGCTTGCGTTGATGAATGCAAGGAATGTAAATGCATGAGCTAACCATTTTTGTCTAAACTGTGAAGCAGCATTATATATGCATCATGTGCATGATTTTTCCATATATGGCATTAGTGGAAATATGCTTTTAGAGACTTTTTGGTTGATAAATACGTTTTGCCGTGTGAAAATCACACACACCTGGTGTGTGTGTGTGTGTTTAGGTTAGTAAATCACCCCCAGTGTCTCTAATCTGCTCTGTCCCATTCCTAGCTGTATAATGTGTTTCCACCCTTCCTGTTTCTGTTTAATTTGGTGTGTTCCATTGCCTTATGCTGGAACATATTTATCTGATTCCTGACCAGTTTTGGTGTGTTCAACCTCTGTGATGTTTCCTATATGTAAGGCTTGTTTTTGTCTTGTCTGTTTGCGCTTCTGGCAACCTTCTGTCAGGTTGCTTCAATCTGTGTGGTGGCTTCCATCAACCTTCTGATCTTTTTTGGTTACCTGCATATCTCCTGTCTTAAATATCTGTTTGCTTTTCAGGCATCCTTCTGGTAGCAGTAGCTATTGCATTATTTCTGCATGGTTGCTACTTATAATCTTCCGATCAAGGGCCTTTTTGCTTGCCTTGAATATGTCTCTGTTGGTCAGTTTGTTTGTTTCGGTTGAGTCACCAGCAAGGGCCTTAGCCTGGCAATGTTAACTGCACAATTCCATCCTATCAGATGCAGTCACTGTTCACTGTTCGGATATTCAGGCAGCCGTGTTTGACTACAATAGCCAGCAGTGGCAATTCCTCCATCCATGAATGGAAGAATCAAGTGATTTCTCTCACTCAGTGCAGGGGCTGACCAGAGAAAATCTTTACTCGTGTGGCCTGCTGTACAGAAAAAAATAATAATCTTAATTGTCAATATAAAGTCAATTTTCAAATCATGTTTGGATCTTTGAGGGTCCTGATAAAATGATAAGCTAGTAGTTGTGCTTGATTATATAAAACTAGATTAAAGTATATCTAAAACTACATTTTAATTTATTTCATTTTGGATAAAATGGCGAGGGGATAAAACCACTGCCAGGTTTTTATTGCTGTCTGTGCCCCCACTAGGGGATTCAATCTCTCTATTTGTCCTGTAGCCATTGTAACCAGAACTGAAAGTGAGACAAATCTGAAATTTGGATACATCACTGAACCAAGAATAGGGGGGAAAGATCTCCCAGTGGGGAAACTTGTTTTGGTGGCATTGGTCTAAGAGATTATTTTTCAACTGTTAGAGAAATTTCTTCTCACTTTCTGTTGTATCTCAGACAAGCAATGAAGTAACCCCTAAAAGGGACACAGATAAGAAGAAAAACATGAGGGAGCTGAACCCATCTCTACTCTTTCAAAACTAGAAAAAAAAAAGTTTTTGTTGCAGATACTTTAAACTTTACCACCGCCTATTACCCTTTTATCTCTTTTTGCATTTTAGGCAAATTTGTTTTTATACTGAATTTTTTTTTCTCTACAAAAAGTGTCATACCCTTAGATGTCACTCACACCTGGACGTTTATCTTGCTGTTTGCTAAAACCTGTAAAGTGTTACATTTTTATTCATATTTAAATAAAGTTACTTAATTATCCAGAATGCTTGAACATTGCACTACTAGTCTTGTTCCTTAAAGGCTTGTTCACACAATGTCCATATAGCTGCATTTTTCTGCACACCACTGCATATGTAAGGTGTGAACAGGGCACATAGAAAACAAATGGCATCTGTGTCCCATTGGAGAGATTTCCCCTACTTCCTGTACCATAGCCACAACAGGAAGTGAAAGAATACCCTTGGTTGTTACCAGGGTCACCCAAACTAGTTTTCCCATTGGAAGATTTCCCCTCTAATCCTGTTGACAACTCAATATTTGGGGTTTTCTTTTACATTTAGTCTCAGTGATAACAGTCACCAGGACAAATACAGACAGGTTCTAATCCCTCTCCACTCTATCCAAAACTAAAAAAAAAAAAGGTTTTGGCTTTAGTTGTTAGTGACTGTGATAAATTAATTAGGGAATTAATGTCTATTGCAAAATAGGAATTCCCACATAATAACATTGTGTTTTGGCAAAACCTCACACTAAAAGATATACTGCTAATGAGTGCTGCACATACTGGGTACAAGTATAGTCCAGATATACAAGAATGAGATAAGATTATAAATTACCTTGAAACAACCCCTTTGTAAAACATAATTCTATAGTTCAGAGTTCTCAAACTGTTATCTGGACAGACTTCAGTACAGTCCCTGGAGAATGTGTTTAATAGAACTCAGCTGATATGTTTTTCATCACTAATGTTCATTGTGTTTGCTGTTAAATGTCATTTTCTTTTAAGCCATGCCCATGAGTGTGTGTTTGTTATAAGAAGAACAACTCTGCAAGACATAATGATGCAAAGTATAATTCATTTAAATTCATTTAAATTATGGCTTTTATGCCATATGCTAGCAAACACATACAGAAACTTTCACATATGTGACTGCACTACTCTTATTAGCAGCTTTTGGAAGATTCTGCCCCATTAACTGTTGTTGGGTAGTAGTAAACAGTTTTGCTCCCCTAAACCTAACGTTGCAGTAAAATTAACTGATCCACAGCGATTGGATGTTCATTGTTGATTGCTGAATGGCTCCACTGGGCAAACCAAATCACTAATGAACTAGTAAAGGGTCCCCTTTTTTGTTCACTTCCAGCATGCAGTGTGAGCAGTATCCCTGTTCCCCACCCATCCTCAGTGACCTTATAGATGTCCCACATCATGATAACAAAAATAACAAAAAATAACAAAATTGACTATCTTAACTATATTTAACATGACAAATAAGAATGGCAGCAAAATCAGATAGAGCTGGGTTAAGCAGGGTAACGCATCGGAGGTATGCTAAAATGGGCTTAGGATCATTACAGGTATAAACACAGGTCCAGGGAATGATAGTGCACAGGCCAAACGCATAGAGATGGAATGATCAGTAAGATGGGGCTAAATAGCCTTCCAACAGTCAGCATGCATCAGGTGATATGGAATTGCAAGGTTCTACTGGCAGCTGGGAAACCCACTGTGATGGACACTAAAATCAGACCATTTTAGTCTTTGGACCACTGTGCTCTTAGGAGGTGTTCTGACTGTTCTGCATGTTTCTGGCAGTCTTAGGACTCGTGTCTATAGACTTTGGGCTTGTGTAGATGGCAACAGTTTGATATCAGTTTGAGACATTTCTGAGATCATTCAAAATTAATTGACAAGTGCATTTGACCTGAATTTGACTTATTTATGACCTGTATATGACTTGTTTCAAGTTGGTTTTGCATTCCCATAGAATTGTATAGGAATGCAAAACCTGCTTGAAGTGAACAAAAGTCTGTGGACACAGCCCCTTACGGAGACACTGGATTCCCAAAATGGATGTCAGAATCTGCAGTTGCTGACACAATCTGTGCTGAGATTGCAAAATGAGCACGTGGTTTCCACTGCCTGTGCCAAAAAGAGAGAGGAAGCCAGCAATTAAAAATAGCAAAGTGTCTTAGGGGGAAATTTGGAGTGAGATTGAGACAGCAGGTGGCATTGGCACTGTAAAGAATTTTACATAACATTAAACCTAGCAAGCTACAGTACTTGCTGGGGGATGAAGTATGAAACGGGAAGACTTTCCCTTCTGACATACCAAAATGTTAAAGACAGAAACTTAATAACATTCACCCAAAATGTTATTAGTCTTGAATGGACTAGCTTAAAGTGTATTTCCACATTTGCAACCAAATTGTGATAACACCTATTTTATATTTACATGTACTCATTCACATACTGTAGCATAACTAAAAAAAATGCTGCTTGCATATTACACGCTGTGTTGTGAAAGAAAAGTTATTTTCTGTACTGAGTTTTGTTCAGTAATGCGGGGTGGGGTCTGGTTAGGTTAGTGTTAACTTAAAGGAGAACTATGAGGTTAGAGATTTTCACTTATTCACATAGTTAGAGCCAACGTGTGACAATGAAACTGTCACACATCGGCTTTATTGATCGGGAAGTGCATAAACACATACCGTCGCTCGCTCACTTCCCGATCATCTCCCTGCAGGGAGCGGTGACTGTCAGTCACCGCTCCCCGCAGGGATTTCCATCTCCAATCCTCCAGCGCTGACTGGAAGAACAGATGGGGGAGGGGGCGGGCACAGCTGGCTCTGCCTCTAGATAGGCAGAGCCTGCTGTCAATCAGCTTGCTGGGTGGATCTCGACAGTATTGTCGGAATCCATCCTGGCAGTGGCGATCTCAGTATATAGTGAGCTATGGCGAGCTATATACTGAACGTTGTGTCACGGGAGGACATTAGGGTCCCCCCGTGACCATAAAGAGAACTATGGGATAACAATGTTACTCCATAGTTCTATTTTAATCATCCCAGTCTGTACTGTGCTGGCAGATCTCCTCATCAGTTGTAAAATAGATCAGAACAATGCCCGTCCCAACAAAGGGTTAAAGATCTAGAACGATTGTATGTTAATGAGGTTCAGCTCAAACTGTCCCTAGTCTTTCTATGGGAACGACAAAGTTTCCTGTCACTTTTAAATTGAGTGAAAAGCCTGCAAAGGGATATCTGAGAGGTAAGACATATTTTTAAATGATTTTGGGTATGCTGTGTGAATAGGAACACATAACAAACATATAGAGGGGTTTTCTACACTGACCAGGCATAACATTATGACCAGTGAGAGGAGAGGTAAATAACATTAGTCATCTCATTACAATGGAAGCTGATGGCTAGATGACTGTAAAAATCAAATCTATTGTCAGGATCAACATTTAATAAAACTATGTTATACAAAGCAAAAAAAAATCTCTGTTAATGCTGTTGAAAGAGCGCATCATATATGTATTTTTTTATTGTGCCAATAGTTCCACTTTAACTGAAATTACCCAGTTTTTTTTCTTCATCTTAAAGGAATAAAAAAACTATTAAAAAAGGTAATTATGAAGTTGAGATTCCTGTAGATATTTACAACATTTCATTCCTCTTATCACATCTGAGCCAACCTCAAAGAGATTAGGGGTTATAGCTTTCATTTGTAGCCAATATGCCTGCTGCATGTGCTTTCTTAGCAGAGATGCTAGAAATTGCTATGTAATTGATTTATTTATTTTTAGCAAAACTGATGCATATTTGGAATGGTTTTCACTTTCAACACGTTATAAAAAAAGTTTTGAAGTAAAAATAAATTCTTAAAATCTGGTCAGTCTGGGAACCCTTTGGTGTGCAGTATTCTTAGCCAGCCCATTTCCTCCAGAGGATCTCTAAAGAGTACAGCGATTTCAATAGAACACTGGGCCTTTTGATATCTATTATATCTAGGGTTGCACAGAGTACCAAGTACAGTACTCGGTACAAGTACGAGTACATGTACCGATACTTGAGCTCCAAGACTACACACTAGAGAAAAATTCAAAAGTTAGGAGGCAGCTGTCATTTGTAGGGAGCACACGGAGCTCCTGGGATTTGTACATCTCTGTTTTAATGTATGATTTTGTTTTTATAAATATAAATAAAGGGATGCACAGATACCAGTTTTGCGAGTACAAGTACTGGTACTTGCTGAGTACTTACAAGTACGAGTACTGATACATTTTTGTTTATTGTCATGTGACAGTTTTTCTAAAACAATACAATACTAATGATTTCAGGACAGTGGTGGAGTGCCAGAGCTAGATCCCAGCTGCAACCGCTGCAACCCTGGTAGTTCTCATGAAAATGCCAAGTATCTGCACTGGTGTCTGAAAAGGTATCTGTGCAACCCTAATTATATCTTTGTTTTACTCCCACTGTGCAAGTGTAATTAAACAGAAACATAGCATGTTCTTTTTCTGTGCAAGCTCGTGAAAAGTAGCTTATCTTACTATGAAACCATAGAAGCGCAGCTGATGACAGTTTAAGTCCCATTCACACTATCACATAGCAGGAATGTGTGTGGTGGGGATGTGCGTTCCTGCGCAACCATGGGCGTCTGTTTCCCATGTTTGATTGCAATGGGTGCCACACGTACGCCAAATCTGGAAAAGTTGCACATGTAGCAAAATCTGCTACACATGTCCCTCGTTTTTAACCTGCGCGTTTGTGCGGGTATTAACACGCGTCCACGTGTGGGAAAGAAGCTAGGCTGTGTTTGGGGTGCCATTAACATGCAATGGCAACGCAAGTGCATTGCAGTTTTTAAGCGTTCGTAAGAGCATGGTATAGCGCACCCACAGCGCACATTTTAGCACGTGTTGATAGAATTCTTAGGTGAGAATGGGGACTAAAGTACACCTGTGTCTAGATCACAATAGCTAAACTGGCAGCATGGAAGCAGGCATCTAGAAGTGCCTGCATGTATTGTACAGTACATAACCATCCTAGAAGCCCTGAATCCTGGAGTGATCAATAGTGCTGAGGTACAGGTAGAGTATGAATTCAGGGCAAACTCAACCCATTTGTAGTTCGCAAACATGGCAAACTAATGTGTAATTTTGCTGCTATAGCACCGAGTAACTAATCCTGCATTTCCTAGCCTTTGAACCTATGTCAGGTGGTTTTGAAGGGACAATAATATTCTAAAATCTTTTGTGCCAGCCTCCTCACTATAAAAGGTCAGGTTCCCAGCAAACATTTGTCAGTGTGTGTTGGAGTAGATAGGGAAAGCTGACTGGGTAGCAGTGTTAATTTAATCGATTAAAAATTTTCATCCTAGTTTTCGTCAGCTTCATGTTTTCCCGTGATGAAAACTAGATGAAAACTAAATAAAAACGAAGTTAATAGGACTAAAACTATGATGAAAATACATTGCAATTTTCTCTACTGGAGATTTAATTGGCAAAACTAGACTAAAACAATTCAGATGACTAAAATATGACTAAAACTAAAATACATCTTAGTTTTAGTCTTAGGCCCCTTTCACATGGCCGCTCTGATCAGGTCCACCTATCAGTTTTTCAGAAGGACCCAATTGGATGCCCAATGCAAGTCTATGGGCAACCGTGTATGAACGGATAGGCCTCCTATCCGTTCATACATGGTTACCCCCGCCTCTGTCCGGGTCCGGAAAAACAAATAGAACAGTGTTCTATTTTGCAGGACTGGATCGTGCCTGATCGGGGGTAATCTGATGTAGAGGGACACATGTCTGTTTACATCAGATTGCCCTATAGGCTATGGGGGGGGGTGCGATAAATGCATTTTGTACAGGCATTTTGTACAGACACGAATGTCATAGTGGTGACATTCAGTCTGTAGTGCTGTGATCAGCCAAACTCTGCACATACTGTCCAGTCACTGAACAACTTGTGAATCTATTGTCTCTGGAGTAATACACTGCAATGTTTCTTCCAGGAGCAAACCTGTCTCATCTCTCTCCCTCTCACATTGCGGTCTAACCAAATTGCTATCATACTGTTAAGACACTGTTAATATATGTAACTATTGTCTATTAAATAATATACTCTAATGTTAATTTCAGGATAAAACCTGCCTCCTCTCTCCCTCTTACACTGCAAAATATACAAGCTGCTTAAATACTGTCCATGTACAAAATGTGCTGCTATTGTCTCTGAAAAAACCTTTTTTAATCTCTCCCAATTACATTGAGGCCTAACCAAGCTGCCTACATAGTGCCCCGTCACTGTATGATATACAGTATGTAGCTATTGTCTCTGAAAAAATACAAATCTATTTCAAGACTAAACCTGCCTCCTCTCTCCCTCTTACATTGTGTCCTAACTAAGCTACTTATGTACTGTCCATCCACTGTGGATATGTGGTTATTGTCTCTGAAATAGTACACTCTAATTTGTATTTAACGATAAAAGGTAAAAATACATTTTAAAAACTGCCTCAACTCTCCCTTTTACATAGCTCCTTACATACTGTCAGGCCATTGTACCATATGTGTGGCTATTGTCTCTGAAATAATACACTTTGTTTTCTGATTTCAGTATAAAACCTGCCCCCCCTCTCTTTCTTACCTTGCGACCTAATCAATATGTGTGGCTATTGTCTCTGAAATAACACACTCTAATGTTCCCCTTCAGGATAAAATCTGCCTCATCTCTCCCCCTTGCATTGCAGCCAAACAAAGCTGCTTAATTACTGTCCAGCCACTGTACAGTATTTGTGGATAGCTCAACTGAAACACTTCCCTCTAATGTTTATTTCAGGAAAAAACCTACCTTGTCTCTCCCTCCTATATTCCAAGCTAACCAAGCTGCTTACATCCTGCCCAGCCACTGAACAATATCTGTGGCTATTGTCTATCACATAGTACAATCAATTTTTATTGTAATGTAAAACCTGCCTTGTCTCATTTAATTTTCTGCCTCTTAAAGTGTTTATTTGCTGTCCTAATGCAAGCCAATTTTAGCCAAACACATTCCTGAAATTTATACTTTGAATTGTTATGAAATAATGGTGGCTAAGGGAAAGGGGATATGGCAGTGTTATGCACTCTGTTTTGCCATATTAAATTTTTAAGACTATGCAGTTTGGTATATAAATAATGTGATGCCAGAATACAGTGTCGCTAACACTGTCCATGTGAATTGTACTGGTTCAGAACACCACATAAAGCAAAAAGGCAGCTCCCAAGTATGCAATTGAAAGGATTGGTGTTTTCCCCCCACATTGCCCTTGAAGCTGCTTTAAAATGTGGACCCTATCCCTGATGTACAGTATTTCTTCTTAATGCATTGGTATATCTCCCCTATGGCAGTGCTTGTCTCCGCATGTTCATTTTTTGACATTCCCTTGCCTATTAACCTTGAAATTAGAATAATTGATTATCAATGCACATACATTTATCTCTATAGCCCAGTTTTAGAAAACAGCAACTACACTTCTACAGGTAAGCTTTCTGACCTCCCACCTTCCACATCTCACTACTGGCCCACTGAATAATTTGTTTTATCCAAGCATAGCATAGCTGTAATCAACCACACTACACTTTGTTTCTTAATTTGATGGTAACCTGGAAGCCCCTTTGCTTATCTGCTTTTATAAGCAAGAAAGGTGTTCCCAAACAAACCCACTGTAGACCCTTGTTCCCACATACAAAAAGAATGACATGTCAAAGTGGTATTAAAAATATATTTCTAACAGAAGTCCAATTAAAGTCCCACACCTCTCTATCGCTTGCAGTTTTCCTGTAAAGAAAGGGAGTGTTAGGAAATCTCTCCAAAAAGCACACAGAAAAAAAATTATAGAGTAAGGATGGGTTAGAACATCTAAAGTGAGGAAATGAGGCAAAATCACCCCAACAAGGTCACAAACAGAATTAAACACATGATAGAACCTTTAACTCTTCCCATTTTCATCTAACATTAAAAAAAAGAGTTAGGCTTTAAATTGAAATTTTATTTATGGAGAATTTCTTAAGCTATACAGCATTCACACTCAGGGGTTGATTTACTAAAGGAGTCACATCCACATAGTGAAGTCAACCTTTTTTCAGTTTACCAAAGAAATTTGAAACATAGAAAGATCCCCTGCCTGATTGGATGCTTCCAGCAAACACAGGTCTACTTCACCAGGGGCCTAGTTTACTGTGAAGCGAGGTAAAGTAAAGTAAAGTTTATATTTATTCACTTTAGATATCATGTAAAGTACAAGCCCGGAATTTCTACATGATTAGATGTCTGAGCATGGCACAGATGTGGTTTAGGGCCCATTCACAAAGTGATCTGCTATAGTGCGTTAATAAATGAGTGCCAATGTATGATTTTGCACGCATTAATGTTTATTGTGTTAAGGTAGTGCCATCATTAAGACTTGGCTGCCACATTACAGCAGTTGAAATACATGCTTGAACCTTTTTGCAAGACACAGCATATCACAATATATCAGGACCTAAGAGTAGAATTACTCTTTTAAGAAAGTTCACCCGGAATGTTGTAAGAGCATTCAATTGTGGGACCTGCTTTCTAAACATGCAGGCATGGAGTTCACATTCATACCAAAGAGAAAAAAAATTATAATGTTCTCATGTCTAATGTATTTTGCTGGGCTGCTTCAAGGATATCTCAGGAGGAGAAGTGACATCATTCACTGATACAGAAAGCTGTATTGGTTGCTCTCAGGAAGATAACAAATGACAAGCCTCAAGATAAGGCGCAGAGTTCCATACGTGCTTGCTGTAGTTCATAAAGCCCAATTCGTGAGATTTTAGTTTATTTTGGAAACAGTTATGGAAGACTCTCACAAATATTTATTTTCCTGATGGTTAAGGAATTTAGAGATTCCAACAACTCATACAGATTTAATATATAAATGTACTTTGTTACAGTGAGCCAAACACAACTGCAAGAGCCAATGTATATGATTGAAATGTTGCTGGGTCTAATTTGCTTTCAAATAGGATGAATCCATGGATACAATTCAGATGCAGCTGCACATTTTCAAAATCATGATTCTGCAGGCCTATCTCACGTCTCTTAGCTGTTGTTTCTCTTATGATGATCAGATTGTTCAGAAATACATTTTCTGAGCTAGTACTGTCATTGTGTGTTGTATTTAGGCCAGGTTCACAACATTTTACGGACCAGATTTTGACTAGATCTGGAACGCGGTACATTGAGTTTTTTCCACGTTTTTTTTATCTTAAAATGGGCTTACAGGTACATTCCATTGTGTTTGCATGGATTTGTACGTGTTTTTGATGCATTTTCATGTGTTCCAGTGCATTTCAGACCAGAGAAAATGAGGCAAGCAGTATTTTTTTGGTCTTGTCCGGAACGGACTGCATTGGTGGGAACAGAGCCCAGAAATACATTACGGAAACATTGGGATGCTTTTTGGTCTGGGAACAAACTGTTCTGGTCTGGACATGATCCAGACATGGTGTGGTCAAGCCCTGAATGGCTATAACATCAGGTGTAGAACTATGTAGACAGTTATCCTGGACTGGAATTAGTGTCTTTCATTTGTCATTTATGGACAGTTTTCAAGTAAAGGCACAATTTCTAACCACACTCTGCACTGAAATGGGGTAAATCCTATTGCTTAAGCAGGGTAAAGGGCAATCAATTGCCCAGTACTCTACATAAACATTGGACACTTTTCCTAAGAAGCAGTGCTACAATACACAGTAATACACTACTGTCATTGTGTTCCTCCAAAAAGGTTTAGGTGCTGCTTGAGGTGCATGCTGGCAGTGGCGGAACTACCGCCGGTGCAGGCGGTGCGGTCGCACCAGGGCATCCGGCCTCTACTTTTTTTTTTTTTGGGGGGGGGGCCCAAAAAAAATCTTGCACCAGGGCCCTTTGTTCCTTAGCTCCGCCACTGCATGCTGGTGCATGATAACATGCATTATGTTAAAATGACACTACATGCAGAGGTTAAACCTTAAAAATGCATTCAAGTACCTTAACTATTAGCAACAATGTAGTTTACAGTATTTGTATATCACTCAGCTGTAGATCATCAAATCATCTCTGAATTGGTGCTGACATTGTCCTTCCTTCTGGAGGGTGGCTACCTTTGTTCCTCATGGTCTCTGTGTGTGTTGTAAAGTAGCCACTGTTTGAAGCTTGCTCCAGTGATGGACTACAATCTCACATTTAGTTTACTAATTTGTATTGAGATTGTAGTTCATCATGGGAGCGAGCTTGGAGTGGTGGCTACTTTACAACACACACAGGGACCATGGGGAACAAAAGTAGCCGCCCTCCAGAAGGAAGGACATTGACATCTGCACCAATTCAGAGATGATTTGAGGATCTACAGCCGAGTGATGCATAAATAAACAACATTTGTATTATTAGTTAAGGTACCTGAATGCATTTTTAAGTTAAGGCACACATTACAATATTGGTTTATGTTAAAAAATATGAGGGTTTAATGTCACTTTAAGGCAGATTTAAAAAATTAATGCTCCTCTGTATTCATTTATATATCTCTGAGTGTATGTAAAGCTTGTGCCTTAATTGTCGGCTAGTCCCCCCCCACACTGTTGACACGTAACATTTGCCTCCATTGGCCGATTTACCATCACCTCTTGCTCTGGTGACACCTTTAAATTTTAGATTTCATCTCACTTTTTGCATTAATGACAGTGGTCACTAGGATACACAGAATTCTCTACAACGGGGACATAGACAACAGTAAAAACTAGACAGTGGGTTTAACCCTTCTCCAATCAATCCAAAGCTAAATTTTATTTTATTTTTCTCCTTACTCACATTAGAAATACAGTAGTGACTTGTTGCCTCAGCGGTCTCCGGGTGCAACCTCTCCCCCTTTGTTTTAATTGCAAGCAGATAGGTACATTCATTTGACTTGGTATCATCCTCTTGTAGTTCCTGTAAGACAGAGCTCAGTCTGGGAGAAGGAGAAGCAGCACGAAGAGACAAGTAGATGTGATGCAGTGACTATGTGCTAATAAAGAGCATGCTGATTGGAAGTGAGAGTGAGAAAAGCTCAAACATTTAGCCCCTTACATTCTGTCTCGGTTACCAGGACCAATGGGGGAGGAATCTCCCTAAAAGGGACACAGATCACAATAATAATTTGACCTAACCCTTCCCCGCTCTATGCAACCCCCCAAAAAAAAATGTTTTGCCTTCACATACATTTAAACTCTGCAACAACCTGTGGACAGTGCAATACATTGTACATGTACTAGCTATATCCTCAGCCAAGGATAGATTTGAGGACCTCTGTGTGGATGTGGGTAAATTCATCAAGTAACTTCATAGTGCTCCATGTATTTAATTACTGACCACCACATTTTGAAATGTGTATATATTGCAGACAGAAAAGATCATCTGTAGATGCCAGAAACCTAATGAGTAACTTCACCCTTATCTTAAAAAATGACAACAAATGCACCTTTAGAAATGTTTAGTGATGGCAATCTACAAACACATACTTCTAGATAATTGCAGCTTTGTATTCTTTGAATACTTTATTTTTCTTTTCCTCCACATTCTTCTCACGGTGGCCATTTTCAGTAATCACAGGTGGACCCATATCTCTTTACTTCCTGGAATTTTGGCATATGTGACTGAAACATGTCACACACATCATCTCCCGGGTGAAAAATGCCTTTTCCTGATATCTTGCGAGATTTTTCAGTTTGTGTATGAGATTTCCCAGCAATGCAGGGATTATGTAGCCTTCCCAAGATGCATCTGTGAGGATTATATCACTAATGCCTAAGAGGACCCGGACGTGATAAAATAGTACCTGAAAATAAAATGCAGAAAAATAATATTTGTTTAGCTAATGAATGTAACATGACTTCATATCAGCATGTACAGCTGATAGAGTGATTTTTCGTGAAAGGAGGTAAAGGTTCACGTGAACATGTTAAATATTTCTTGTAACCTAGTAGGGTATATTATTTTGGCTGGGATTTGCCATCATCAGACATTAAATGGACAACCTGGGCTGTGAACCGTTAAATTAAGAAAAAAGTAAAATATTAGTAGTTCAAGGAAAAATCTTTTATTTAAAAATGGCTTCTTTGGGGACTAGAATATTAAAACAGAGAGAAAACATTTCAGAGCATCATCCGAAAAAAACTTCTGACTGCCAAAACCTAAGCCAATTATTTATTTCCTAATTCAGAACCAATCTGGCTGCATTGTCCTATTGCTTGATTTCATCGTTAGAGAAGTTATCTCACAGAGAGAACATACTGCAGTCTTTCAAGGTGAATATCCTGTAAAAACAACAGGGATAGATAAAAATAATGAAAAACCCCACTCACTCAGATTAACATTAAATCTAGGACTATGTAGACTCTGCAAAATTAAACCTATGTTTGAACACATACAACATATAGCTTAGTAAAACAAACTCAAACTAAAGCTTTTGTTATGCAGTTTCCAAGTATCACACACACACACACACACACATGAAAACTGCCCGGATAGCTAAGCTGTTAGTCAGCTCTCATACTTACTCTGTTACTGAACTTTAGGCCTATATCAACGTAGTGGTTCTGTTGGTGGTGGCAACTTACCAGCAACAGGACCCTGTCCATCCACCTGATCAGTTCCACACCCTAGCTGAAAGTATGGTATGCCTAAATACAAAACTTTTTCCTCTTCCATTCATTCAAAAATCTTGACTACTGGGTTATAGTGCCACCTGCTGATGTAGAATACTAGGTACAAACACAAAAATAAAAAGTCTAGGGGATACCCATGCTGGTTGCCCACCCCCCTTCCCATTTGCTAACACAGCTTCTGATTTTTGCCTTGAGGACATACGCGTTGATTTCTTCAATTAACAGCAGGCTGGGTGACAAGCTGGTTGTATATAGTCCCACCAGACCTGCAATTGAGCGCATTCAGTTCCTCACTACAGCAGGGTTAGCTGGGGCAGCTGTGTCCAACACACAGAACAGCCTGTGAGAGCTTCTCAAGGTGCATGTATGACCAGCTGGTCCTGATTGCCCAGTCAAAGTATCCTTCCACAGGCAGGCAGCACCATGGTCCTGGTTTTACTGCTGCAAGAGGACATTATCCACGGAATTTTTTTTTTTTCTTTCAATGTTTGTAAGTGTGTGTGATAAGTTATGCTTACCGAGGGGGAGGTCTGGCTCCCCTGCCTCCTATGGACATTTTTACTGTGGACATTTTTGCTCATAGTGTCACTTCTTCCTCTGGTAAGTACCAGGCATGAAAACTACCTCAGTCTGCCATCAATCATTGGTTTAGAGATAGTGGTTCACCTTCTTTGTCTTCATTGGGAGGCAACAGATGTGGATTTCCTGGTTCCAGTTGTCAGTTCACTAACAAGGTGGATTAGTTTGTGGCCATGAAGCAAGATGCATGTGCAGATGTTACAGATGCCCTGGTAGCAGTATAATATGATTTATGCGTTTCTATCTCTAAGGCTCTTGCCTCGTCTACTTTGCAGAATCGAAGCAGAAGGGATCCCAATCATTGTGATGGCTCCAGCATGGCCTTGCAGGCCTTGGTATGCAGCCATGATTTGTTTACATGCAGATGCCCTCTTTCTCCATAGCTTCTGTTTCAAGGACCTGTCTTTCACCCTGCTTTACAGTCGCTGGCTTTAATGGCATAGCTTTTGAGTGCCAGGTAGAGAGGGACAGGGGTTTGTTGTATTCTGTGATTCTGTCTGAAAAATGGCCTGGATGGGAAGGGGGTTTAACACCGCGGATGTCAACTGGTTAAGGCGTGTAAGGACACTTCCCATAGTATTTAATATCGTACATGGAAGGTCTCATTCCGTTGGTTCTCAATTTGGTATTTTTTCACAGATTTTATATAGTGGATATTCCTCAAATGCTTGTTTTAGGCATACTTTAAGTTCTTGAAGTTAGCAGTGTGATTGTCTTGTTCTTTAATGTTTTTCACACTGGGTTGTTCTTTTTGCTAGCCCATCTGTGAACACTGCTTTATGGTGTCCCAGTGCGCAAGATTTACAGATCTCCACTGTGTTCTTCAATGAACGGAAGAGAAAATAGGATTTTTGGGGTTTAAAGCTGTGGCCATTTTTTTTCTCCCAACTGTGTCTCATTAAGGATATTTCCATTCACTTCCTGTAGACTCAAGAGTGTGTACGGAGAATTGATGATTCCCTGCTGAATCACATTTTCTGTTTCCTTTTTGTCAATCAGTTTGATATTATGCTTAATGAAAAATATTATGAAATGCATCTCATAAGTAAGATTGTTTAGTAAATATGGTATAAGATAATGCACACTACCAGAAGTAAATGATATGACATCTAAAATGACAGGTTACAGATATTCTACTATATGATCATTTTCTATATGTATATTATATTAAAGAAAAACATACATACTATTTAATACAGTTAGAGACCTTAAAACATTTAATGTACACTCAAACACATGTTTTGTCATTTGCGTTTGTTTTTCGTGCGATAATTGTAAGGTGTATGGGCACCTCAAGGCCTTTCCCCCTCACGCGAGTCTGTCAAATAAAGCTTTTATCAGTAGTATACGAACAAACCGCACTATCCAGAGAATTCCAATACTTCAGACTTTATTGAAATTCACGGCAAATCCAGTATAACAGTGAAAAAAGTGTATAAAGCAGCTTTATACACTTTTTTCACTGTTATACTGGATTTGCCGTGAATTTTAATAAAGTCTGAAGTATTGGAATTCTCTGGATAGTGCAATCTGTTCATATACTACTACATTCAAAGGTGGAGATGCACCTATTAGACCAACACCTGGGGAGTCCTGATGGTGGCTAAGGAATTGAGCGGTGAGATTTCCTTTGGCTCTACTGGTCAGTGCTAGCTATTTTTCTAGAAAATGCCTTATAGCTAGACATTTGAAGGATACACACTTGTTTATTGAACGTACGACTTGACGTATATATTAAAACTAACACATACTTTGGCTCCCTGTGCTAAGGATAAATAGGATAAAATAATGTAGGGGAAAATATTTGGAGTGGTATTATTATAAGAAATATGTCACATTATGTCCCATTTGTGCAAAGAAAAGGATGTGAAAATCATTTTGGTGTGCAAAGCATTTACAATGTTAAGTAAACTGCTCCAGGCCAAAACTTTAAAATCAGGCCATGAAGGTTTTGAATACCCCGAGCTGTGAAAGAGTTAAATAAAAGGTATATCTCAAATACATTTCTGATAAGCTTCTGAAACATTAACCAATGTATTTTTGGAATGTTGGAATGGCTTGCTGTTGACTTACTCACTACATCAGAGATAGTGAGTTAGTCAGTGAATTTAAACATGCTTAGGAAAAACATACTGTTGGTTTATCAACAGACAAAGATGTTCATTAAAAGAAAGTTTAAAAAAAAAAAGGACAGACATGATTGTCCAATTGGTCTTTTTCTGCTGTACATCTTCCATGTTTTATATAAACAAAGTTGTAATTTAGCTTTACCTTTTGGGTGTTCATACAATAGCATTACGGTAATGCTGGCATTAGCAAGGGCTTTGCTGCACGTTTACTGCGTTGGTGCAATGTGGCACTATTTATTCTGAATGGCACCCTAACACACCATGCTGACAGATGTGCATTGCTGCACTGTGCAATGTGTTATCAATGCACATTAATTCTTTGGAGTGTGATTGGGGTACTATTCAGCAGGAATGGTCCTGCATCATACTAATGCATTAAGTGTTTGTTGCCACACATTGTGGTATAGCGTGTTAGCAGTGGCGTCGCTACAGGGGGGCAATTGCCCTCCCTAGGTTATCACTTGCCCCCCCCCCGTGTGC